>NC_142069.1:776250-931500 GCF_059756535.1 Pantherophis guttatus | reverse complement strand
TACCACCCCTCTTAAGAGGTAACAGTGGGTGGACAGTGACTGTCTTAGGCTCCGGACTCTTCAACTTCTTCATTAATGACTTAGATGAGGGGTAGAAGGGGAACTCATCAAATCTGCAGATGACACTATACTAGCAGGAACAGCCAACACCCCAGAAGACAAGCTCAGGATCCAAAAAGATCTTGAGAGACTTGAACAATGGGCCCCATCCAACAAAATGAAATTTAATGTGGAGAAAAGCAAGTTTTTACACTTAATCAGGAGAAACCAAAGATACCAGTATAGACTAGGTGAAACCTGGCTCAAAAACAGGGAGTGAAGGAGGGACCTTGGAGTCCTAGTGGACGATCACTTAAACAAGAGCCAGCCGTGTGCAACGGCAGCCAAAAAAGCTAATACAATTTGTGGTTGTATAAACAGAGGCATAGAATCAAAATCACGTGAAGGATTAGTGCCGCTTTATAAAGCCTTAGTAAGGCCACACATAGAATACTTGCATCCAGTTTTGGTCACCACATTACAAAAATGATGTTGAGACTTTGGAAGAAGTGCAGAGAAGAGCAACTAAGATGATTAAAGGCTTGGAGACAAAAACATACGAAGAACGGCTGCAGGAATTGGGCACGGCCAGTCTAGAGAAAAGGAGGACAGGGGGCGACATTTTTAGCATTTCATCTCTGATATAAGAATTAAGTCCAGTAGAGCTGGCCTTCTACTTCCCTCCTCTACCTTTTAGATGACCAAATTGTCAGCTAGGCTCATAAGGAACCTCTCCAATCTCCCAATTGATGCCGGAGTAGTTAAAGTCCCCCATTACTACTGTGGTGTGTTTCCTACATATAGATGGAAAAGTTCATCTATTTCTTCTGCTTGGTTGGGTGGCCTTTAATATACACCTGTGGGAATGTTATTCTTTGACACTGCCGTAGTACGTACTTTGACACAACCATCGAAATTCTTGTCACTGGTCTTTGCCCAATTCTTTGGGACCAGAAAAAGGAAAAGCAGTTGCAACCAGTCTTGTACATTTTTACAAAAATTTATTTGAAGTACATGCATTTTAATCATCTCTTACATTCATTGGATCACTTGAGAAGTTCCGTTGCACAGAATACTTTACCTGCACAAGGGAAGACCCCCTTCAGCAAATAAAGTGGGCCGCTGACCAGCAACAGTTGGGTCTGGGATTGGGTTCAAGAATGTGGGCGGCGTCTGAAAGGCCAATGCTTGGGCCAGTTGGAACTCCCACTGTAGCCATAGTAGGAGCCCACCGTAATCGTCTTTCGTTTGGGCTTGGGAGGTGGGACTTGTGGCTGAGGAGCTTTGGTGGTGGTGGTGGGAGTGGTGCTGGTTGTACTACTTTCAGTGGTGGATTCGGTGGTGGATTCGGTGATGGTTTCAATGGTGACTTCAATGATTTCTTCCGTGGTGGCCTCGGTGGTGGATTCAGTGATGGTTTCAATGGTGACTTCAATGATTTCTTCCGTGGTGGCCTCGGTGGTGGTTTCAGTGGTAGTAGCAGTGGTTGTTGAAGTGGTCATCAAAGAACGAGTAGTATTTTCTGTTTGTAAGTAAGGCCATGGATTTCGCAGTAAGGCTGTTGTCTTTGTTTCGGAGGTTGGCTGGGTTTGGATAGATATTTCTTGCTTCCTTGGAGTTTGTTCGGGTGGAGGTGCGCTTGTTTCTTCTGTGGACGTTGTTGGTTTAGGTGTCGATGGACTAGATGTGGTTGATGGTGTTGTCTCTGGGAGCACCTGCAGCACCACCTTCTCATGGGTAGTCTTTTCTTTTGTGTAGCCTAGGATCCAGTCGTAGAAGTTCTGGGTAGAAGTGTAGACTCCAGGTTTCTGGGCCCTGGCACAGCCCAGTCCCCAGGCAGTCACTCCCACAATCCAGTAGCGTTCGGACCGGTTTTCCCTACACATCAGAGGCCCTCCACTGTCACCCTGCAGGAGGAAGAGAGATCAGCTATGAAGGGAACAACCAGGAAGAGAAGTGAGGAACAAAGAACTTGCTGCTGTGTTGGAAAGGAGGTGCAATAGAATAAGGAACATTGAATAACCAAGTAGGAAGGGACCTTGGAGGTCCTCTAGTCCAACCCCTTGCTTGAGCAGGAGAGCTACCCCCAAAGGTTATAGCTCTGGATGAATACCAAGACAGAACATGAAAATCATATAGCATGTGATTTTTATAACATTGTCATAAACATTAAATCAAAATTACCTACGTCTGAGATGAATGATCAGAATCAATCAATCAGAATGACAGCCCAGAATGGATGTGGGTATAACCTGCTCACACACCTGGCAAGTGTCAATGCCTCCTCCTTCAAATCCGGCACACAGGTTACTGGCGGAGATGCTTCCGTAATACCAGTTGCTGCTGTTGCACTTCTCGGTGGAGATGAGGTCCACCTTGGCCTCCTTCAAGACATCTGATGGAGCCTTGTCTGCAAAGGAAAAAATAGTGGCTGAATTTTTCCCGCACATTTTTTTGCTGATGGAAAAGAATATTTGTAGATCAGGGCTGAACTTTGGGATCCATGGTGCTCTGTGAGCTTAATGGTTTTCTTGCAGATGTTTCAGGACCCAACTAAAGGGCCTTCAGTGCTTGAAGGGAGGAGGAGGAGGGGGGGAAGAGGTGTCTTTGGTGCTCTCTGAGCCTGGTGGTTTGCAGATGTTTCATAGCCCAACTAGGTAATATCAGTGCTAGAGGGGAGGGGAACATTTAAACAAAGAGCAAAGTCACTTCCTTCCAGCACTGATGATGTTCCTTAGTGGGGCAGTGAAATGTCAGCAAGAACGCCACCAATCTCAGAGACCATCAAAGACCCCACTTTCCTTTGCATTGAACTGCCGTCTTCTTTTTCTTTATTATTTAAGCAGTTCCCATGTTCCACTGCCAAAAATCAGCAGGCCTTCCCCTCTCCCTGGGGTAGTGATGTTCAGTGGGCAGTTGTCTCTGATGGGAGAAGTCATGAGGTGAAATCCTCCTACAGTCACTCAAGCAACTGTGCCCTTAGGAATTGTGCAGCCAATCTGAAGTCTACACGTGGGGGTCCAGTTGTTTGTGCCTGATAGACTCTCACCTTTCTCCCGCGTATAGCCCCACCCGGCAATGTAGCAATGGATCATGCTGGAGACGTCCACTGAGCTGTCCGGAAAGCAGGCGGGCTGAATGTAGTCGGTGCACTTCACAGGGTCATCCAACTCTACCAGGGCAATGTCATTGATCTGCTGGCGGGGCTGGTAGTTCTCGTGCTGCACCACCCTCTTGGGGAAGCGGACCTCTGCATCGGGGCCTGGGTGGGACAGTTTGTTCGTGCCAAACACCAGCTCCCAATTGGTCAGGTGCCTGGGAGAGAGAAGAGCACGGAAGCTTCATGGATTCCTGCCCCAAGTTACTGTTCTGTCTACATCACCATCCAACCGCACAAAGCAGGCAGCCGTCCCAAGAGAGCCCTTGAGGCAGAAGGAGAGCGGGCATCTTCAAGCAGCCTCAAAATAATGAGCCCCCAGCCTGTGGCGGGAGATCAAGGCGAAATCAAGGAGAGGACCAACCTAGAACTAAGGACAAATTTCCTGAGAGAACAAATAATCAGTGGAACAGCTTGACTCAGAAGTTGTCGATGCTCCAACGCTGGAGGTTTTTAAGAAGGGACTGGACAGCTATCAGAATGGCATGGGATCTCCTGCTTGAGCAGGGGGTTGGACCAGAAGACCTCCAAGGTCCCATCCAACTCTGCTATTCTGTTTTTATGTGGCATGAGGAAAGATGCTGTTGGGGAATTCCCAGCCAAGTGCGGAGGGAGGTATCCAGTGGGGAACTAGCCTTGAGTCACTGCGCAGCTACAAGAGATTAGGACTTGCTAAATTCCATGGGGCCTTATCTGTTTGTTCCCAAGAGAAAGAGAGCAGTCTGGGGAGGTTCTTGTACATATACTCATTGAATACTCAGGGGTATCTACGGAGTGCGGTCAAGATGGCAGCTGTGATGGCGTGATGAAAGCTTCACTTATTTATTTATTTAGCCTATGGCATTTATAGAGGTCAGGCAATCACTTAAATAAAGCATCAGCAAATTAGATAGACAGACAGACGATAGATAGATAGATAGATAGATAGATAGATAGATAGATAGATAGATAGATAGATAGATGACAGACAGACAGACGATAGAGACAGAGAGAGAGGGGACAATACAATATACAAGATAAAATATTAAATGAAGATAAAACTATAATAAAACCACCATAATATGGCACCATAGAGTAGCAATGGGATAGATAGGGCATGCAGATTACCTTCACAATGGTGCACCCCAGACAGCGTTCTGTCTTAACTCGTGGCTAAAAGGCTAAACATGCAGCAACTGAATTGGATATTTCCTCCCTTACGGTCAAAAACTACAGAGGCAGCAATTAGATTATGTGTTTTATGTGCCCACATGATGTTCCTACAAAACAGGCAGCGCTTCCTGCACACCTCCTGAGCTAAGCACCTGGCCCCTCCCTCACCTGATCTCACTCACCTTATGTCTCTGAAGCAGTGGGCTGCCGTGAGGATCCACCTGGCGCCAATGAGCGACCCTCCGCAGGTGTGTTGGTAGCCAGACTTGAATGGGGTCCGGATGCTGACCATCCAGGGCCAGGTGCCTGGCATAGTGTCCATGCCTCCCACAACGGGGAGGGAGTGGCTGGGTGCCAAGGGGCGCCTGCCGCAAAGACCTCTAGAAACAGCAAGAGCAAGGAAACCTTGGTAGCCTTTGCAGGCAATCCTCCACTTACGACTGGGTGCTTAGTGACTGTTTGAAGTTACAATGGGCCTCTCCAGAGCTACTTACAACCCAGTTTCATAAGTTCCAATGGCCATTCCCTTGCCATGAACATGTGGCCTTTTATTTATGGTATCCTATGATTTTTGGCATTATTTTTCCAGAAACCAGAGTTTACTTCCAGCTCCCAGCAAAAGACAATTGCTGGATATAATGGATTCTCTCGAACAGCTTCATGCTTGAAGAACCTACATCGTTGAGAACAACTAGCTTGGGGAGCGAAGGGGTGATGAAAGTGGTGATGAAGGAGCAATGATTGCCCTACAGAGGGCGCACTTCCAAAAGCTATTCCCTTACTGAGCTGCTGGAAACCCACCACTAGGTGGCAGAAGAGTGCAATGCACCCGTTGGTTGGTGGATTTATCTTACTCATAATTTCTCTATCTCTGCGTTGATGTCTGTGTGTTTGTGTGTTTTTGTGTGTGTTCTTGTAACAAGACACATCGCTGCCCCCTTCAAATCAAGGAGCTAGCAGCTCTTTCTCAATGTCATTGGAATAACAGAATAACAGAGTTGGAGGGGACTTTGGAGGTCATCTAGTCCAACCCTCTGTCCTAGCAGGATACCCTATCCCAATCTAGACAAGTGAGTTTTCAGTCTTTTCTTAAAAGCCTCCAGTGATGGAAACCAGTGGCTTCAGAGTCGTGAATGCAAAGGAGGAGATGATCTGGATCTTGGTGGAAAATCTCCAGAAAGGTGGACCGGAGGGGAGAAGGAAATATAGATGGAGGAACACCTGCTCCCCTTTTGCTCTGCAGCTTCTAATTTTAAGGGGGGCATTCACTTTCACCCCGCTAGGTGTGTCCAAAATGCAAAACCTGGACAGGTTGGAGAAGATCCACCTGTCAGCGGCCATGCTGGAAGCCTCCTGGGCTCATCTCCATCTTATTCCACAGCCCACACTGGGGGGAGTTGGCCTGCCCCACATTGCCCCACCACAAATTTTGGGTTCTGATTGGGCTTTTTCTTGACTGACTGATGGTTGCTGAGGAGCCTGAGACTGCCTGGCAATGGATCTCCAAGTTAGGAGAGGTTCTCCCTTGTAACCTGTGGAACTGCCAGACGTCCCTCTTCCTCTGCAGAGAGAGGGGACTGGACAGGGACCCAACCTGCTCAGCTTGCTGCCACCTACTTGCAGTTGTCCTCCTGGGCATGCATCGTCCGGATTGTGATGAGGGCCAGAAGACAGAGGAGCAGCCTCCTCATCCTCCAGGTCTCTCGTGCTTGACATCATAGAATGTGTGCTGTGTGACATCAGGCAGAGCCACCTGCGGTCCTTAACATTCTCTGTGGAATGTGGGAGCGAGGGAGACCAGCCGGCTGAATGGAGGCCTTCAAGGCTGGGCAGGACAGAGGGACAGCCAACCGCATGGGAGACCTTCACCACACGCCGAGGCTAGGTGGAAGAAAAAAGGCTCTGTCTATGCTTGGTGCTCTCTGAGCTGGGTTGTTTCCTTGCACAGATTTCATGACCCAACGAGGCAACCTACTCACTTCTAGAAGGGACGGGGGGTTTGCAAAAGAGGAGCAGGAGGGGGATTGCAGAAAGGAGGAGGAGGAGGAGGAGGAGGAGGAGGAGGAGAAGGAGGAGGACTGTGGTGCTGTCTGAGCTGGGTTGTTTCCTTGCACAGATTTCATGACCCAACTAGGCAACCTACTCAGTGCTAGAAGGGACAGGGGGTTTGCAAAAGAGGAGCAGGAGGGGGGGTTGCAGAAAGGAGGAGGAGGAGGAGGAGGAGGAGGAGGAGGAGGAGGAGGAGGAGGAGGAGGAGGAGGAGGAGGAGGAGGAGGAGGAGGACTGTGGTGCTCTCTGAGCTGGGTTGTTTCCTTGCACAGATTTCATGACCCAACTAGGCAACCTACTCACTGCTAGAAGGGACGGGGGGGTTTGCAAAAAGAGGAGCGGGGAGGGGGATTGCAGAAAGGAGGAGGAGGAGGAGGCTATTCTCATCATCCTCTAGCACAGGGGTCCCCAACCTCTCGGCTATGGGCCACTACTGGGCCGTGGTCTGTTTGCAACTGGGCTGTGCATACAGTGGGCTGGTACATGCATGCACGCATGGAGTTCAACCTGGGCGAGTGGCAGGCTGGCGTGTGTGCACATGTGTGTGCAGCTCAGGTTGTGGAAGTTGTGCACACCAGCCTAATGCTCATGCAAGTTGAGCTGCACATGCACACCAGCCTGACCCTCGCCTGGCCTGGTTCCCCTCTCCCGCCCTCCGCCAGGCTGCCAAGCCACAAACATTGGGACTGCAGCTACCCGCTTTATGGTTGTCCAGCCAGCCCGTGTTCTTTGATGGCCTGGTTTCCTTTGACCGCTAACTCTTCCCCACATAATTGCTTCCACTGGTGAATTCCCCCACATGACGTGGCCAAAATAAGTGAGATGCAGTTTTGTGGTTTTGCCTTCCAGTGACGTGTCTGGTGTTGTGCTCTCCAGGACTTGCTTGTGGGTCACCTTTGCTGTCCGAGGAAGACACAGGAGCATCTTCTCCAGGACCGCAGCTCAACCGAGTCTTGCTTTTTTAAGGTCCAGCTTTCACAGCCATCGGTAGCTACGGGGGACACGATAAGTGGAACAGCCTCCGTTTAGTGGCCAGGCTGACGTTTCTCCAGTTGTGCACCTACACAGCTGCATTTCCAGCTGATCCTGCCCGTGTCACCCTCCACCACACCATGCTTACTCTTCTGGATGGCAGCACCCCTCCCCCACCTCCCACCCCAGCCAGCAATGAAGACTCTTGAGAAGAAGATTCAGAGCCCACCATGACAGGATGTAGACAGGCAGGCAGGCTCTGCACGTGGCTGTCCGAGCTGCCTGGGCTGCTGAGCTCTAGCAATGCAATTTCATTGACCTTGATGTGTGGACTCCCCATCCCTTCCCTTCCCTTCCTTTCCTCTTTTCTTCCTTCCTTCCCTTCTCTTCCTGTCTTCCCTTCCCTTCTCCCTTCCCTTCCTTTTCCTTTCCTCTTTCCTTTCCTTCCCTTCCCTTTCTTCCCTTTCCTTCCCTTTCATCTTCCTCCCTCCCTCCCCCTTTCCTTCTCTTCCCCTTTCCCTTTCCTCTTTCCTTTTGTATCATCTCATTACATTCTATTTTTAATAACCTGGTGCTTTGATCGACTTCAGATGGCACACCCTCCCATTCTCAGCTGGCCCAATTAGATGCACCTCATCTAAGAACCTGGAGAAATTCATTGCTGCAAGATGTTAATGACTTTAGTCAACTGGATGGGACAAGGAGCTCTTTTCCTGCAAGAGAAGGAGAACCAAAACCCCAGATATGGTTTCCCCTCCCCCGCCCCAACTGTTTCCTGTGCTTCCTTGGTACTCAACTGCTTTGAAACTCATCAAATTTCATACGCCACGCATTTTTCCCAGGACTCGTTTGTTTGACACTCAAGCTAGAACATGTCGGTGTTGGCTGCTTTGTGACTCACTACATTATTTCTTATGGGAAAAACTTGTTTTGTACTCATTGTTTTTGGTACTCATTGTGCCTTCCGGAGCCAATTAACAAAGAGTATCAAAGGTACCACTGTACTTGTCTTGGGTTGTTTTTTTTTTTTTTTTTTTTTTGCAAAGGAAGCAGACTTGTTCAAACAACAGAGAATCACATTTAATTACATATGAGATCCACAAATGCCTAAGCACCATGTTTTCTGGCCACTAATATGGCTGACACCGCAGTGGAAGGAAGTTTTGTGCTGTTTGCCTCAGTCTTCATGTTTACCAGGAAGGAAAGGGATTCTTGGCACATCTCCTGACCTTTGTAATCCTCCGAACCCCCTTACAGTCCCAAAGTCATCAGTGAAACAAAGGACGCCAAAGCAGAGAGCTTGTTGGCCTGGTGTATTGGCCATTCAGTCAGATGTCCATGTGTTATAGTGATGTCCAGGGCTTAATTTGGGGGCCTTTGTCCAAAGATGCTCATTAAAAGATCTGATCCTGATAAAACATCTGACGTAGGCTGTATCACAATTGTGTTTTCCCATCATCACTGCATCTTTGGGAACACACAGCACCAGCCCTGAAGGATGGGGCCAAATAATTGTCTTGGGCAAAGGGCTGGCATCTGCTCCTACATGTCCTCAGAGGCAACGGGCCAGTTGAGGAGACCCTGAGGAAGGGCCATTGAGAATGGAGGTGCTGCTTTGGCCAAAGGACACAGAAAGTGACCATGGAGCTTGGAGGTAAACTCTAGGGCCTAGACATGCATCTCTGGGAACCTAGACACAAGTATCCGTTTTGCAGTCTCTGGAGGTTCCCAAATCAATGTTACTTTTAGAAGATGGATAAAGAATATCAGGTTTCTCAAGAACTTTCACATTTCAGCTGCCTCTAAAGGAACCTCTGAGGACTTTGGAGAATGTTTGGTTACTCTGCAGTAGTAGACACACAATCCACAAAGAGGCAACTAGGCAACTATTTAGGGAGAATTTGGATGAGTGAGCTGGTGCTTCACAGTATCTCTTTGGACCTTTACGGATCCTCCAATATAGCAGCTCTGACATATCTATGGAGTTGCCACGTCATCTTCTATATTGGGGGTGGGGAACCTTGGCCCTTTTATGACTTGTGGACTTCAACTCCCAGAATTCCTGAGCCAACATGGAAGAAGAAGAATTCTGGAAGTTGAAGGGCCAAGGTTCTATATAAAAGTTCTATCTACAGCATCAGCAAATGGTGGACATTGGTGTCTGATCAAGCTGCTTCTGATAGAGACAATCCAAATTTGCTTTTACTCCTGAAGTGAAGTAGGAGATCTATCACTAGGCTTGATCTGCAGGGATATTGAGAGGGGCTAGAGCTGTGGGTCTGATTTGGGGGAAAACTACGTGCAGGTTCTAAGGTGAGCATTGCCTCTACGGAGATGTCTAGAAGTTCAAGAGATGAGGATAAAGTGTTAGGGTGGATGGATGCAGAGGGCAGAAGGATGCTCGGTTTGTCTCTGGGGAAAGGCACGTCTAGAGATTGGGGGCAGTGTTATAATTTGGCCTTCTGAAAAGCTTTGGGGAGTGTCATGTTCTGCTGGGGGAGTATCTAGGACGATTTGCTATCACCATCTCTGGGTTCAGAGGTGGGGAGGAAGGGACTTCTGTGGGCAGAAGCACTCTGTCTGTCTCCTGCGTGATGCCAGGGGCTTCTGGAGGGGGTTCTTTGGGCAAAGGGATGGCGTCCACCTCTGGAAGTTCAGTCTCAGGGAAGTAGATCAGGTCTTCCTTCAAATATTTCTCGGGGTGCTGTGTGAACGCAATTTTGAACTCTGGAAACACTGTTGCATGTTTAGCCCAAGCTTCCTTTGAGGGTCTCTTTTCCTCCTGGAGAGGCTCCCGCTCCGTCTTCGACATTTCCCCCTGGATCCACTCGAGGAAGGGCTGCGTGGAAGTGTAGACTTCTGGGTTGGTTCCCTCACCACAGCCCTTGCCCCAGCTGGTAATCCCAACCACGTAGAAGGGAGAGGTGGGGGAGGTCTTGCACATTAAGGGTCCTCCACTGTCCCCCTGGAGAGAGAGAAAGAGAGCAAGAGAGAGAGAGAGAGTCCCCTTGCGTGAAGGAAAGCTATAAAACAGAGGTCTTCAAACTTGGTAGCTTTAAGACTTGTGGACTTCAACTCCCAGAAGAAGTCCACAAGTCTTAAAGCTGCCAAGCTTGAAGACCTCTGCTATAAAGCATTGAATGCAGTATCTTCACTTGCTGTGGAGCGTCCAATCCTTGGGAAACAAAACACCCACACAATATTTCTGAGTCTTTCTTTTTGCAAGCTGAAGGGCTCAACTCCTTGAACCTTCCTTGATCAGATTTGCTTCCAAGCCAGGATCCTCCCGGGAGGCCCCACGTTTCTGCTCTGGCTTCTCCACCTTCCACTTAAGTTGCCGTGTCCAGAACCAGACCTGGGACTGCAAGGCTATCCAATCTATGTCTAGCCCAATGGTACTTGGCCTGATATGAACTCAGTGCCTCTAGGAATCCATTCCAAAGCCACCCTGGCCCTCTGCCTGCGGTATTGCACGTCTGACAATGCACCAGGTCCTCTAGATCAGAGGTGTCCAACCTTGACAACTTTAAAACCTGTGGACTTCAACTCCCAGAATTCCCCAACCAGGAGGAAGAGGGGGAAGGGAGGGAGGGGGTACATAGAACATAGAATAACAGAGTTGGAAGGGACCTTGGAGGTCTTCTAGCCCAACCCCCATCTCGAGCAGGAGACCCTAGTCTCTTTTGTGAAAACCTCCAGTGATGGAGCCCCCACAACTTCTGAAGGCAAGTTGTTCCACTGGTTGATTGCTCTCTCCATTAGGAAATTTCTCCTTAGTTCTAAGTTGCATCTCTCCTTGACTAGTTTCCACCCATTGTCTTTTGCTGCTTTGGAAAATAGTTTGACCCCCTTCGCCTTTGTAGGAGCCTTTCAGAAAAAGCACCTTTGGGACAACCGTGACCTTGGTGGCTCAGAAGGTCCATGGTCATCTAGAGAAGATCGTCCCTAGGCTGACTCATAGGGAGAAAGCAGGAGATGAGCAGAGCTACTCAGAGGCCCAGTGAACTATCAACCATCAGGGTTAGAAGAAAGAGCTCCTTACATGGCAAGTGTCAATGCCCCGATCCTCATATCGGGCGCACAAGGTGTAAGGACTCATGGCCCCCTTGTACCACCAGCTGCTGTTGCATTTGCTGGTCTCCAGAATCTTCACTCTGGCCTCCTGCAAGATAGCAGAGGTCTGCCTGCCTAGAGCAAAAATGAAAGATTAGCTGGATATTATTTTTCCCGAGATTTTTGCTCTTTGTGACTGACTCTTCCTTCTGTAAGAACCTTTCGCCTCCTTTCACCCTCCCCCTCCCCCATTTTCCTCTGCACCTGGGAGCTCCAAAGCCATTCTCTGCTGGGTACGTCACTGGGCAAGCCCAGAAAGCCCAATGAACTGCAAATCCACAATAGCGTCACAACCCCAAGGGTGGCCACCCACTTCCTGGGTGTGTGTAATAGTAAGGCAGGAGCCTGAAGAAGCAGAGTTCACCACACAAACCGTCACTTGTAGCACCGACAACATTTTCTTTTTCTTTCTTTTTTTTTTATTGAAAAAGTTTTTCAAATACAGATTTTTCCCCCTTTTTTTCCCCCCCTCCTCCCCACCCCACCCCGCCCCACCCCCCCTCCCCTTTGACTTCCTCATAGTAAAACCCTAGTTCATAACAGATTATATCATACTTTACTATCCACATACTCAATCTCCATATACTGACCCTTTCATTTTAATAAGATTATCATACCCCCCTTATACTATGCTATAATAAGCATTTCAAAGTGGCATTCTATTATAACATTGTCTAATAACTCCTGATTTAACATAATATTATTATATCTCCCAATTTAACAATTTCTACTCGTAGTCTACCCTTTTACTACCCCCCAGACTATATGACATTTCAAAACATACTTCCATTCTAAGTATTCAAAAAATCCCATATCATTTCGGACAAATGGTTGTCCAATCTTAGAAACCTCCAGTGAGGGAGCACCCACAACTTCAGGAGGGAAGCCGTTCCACTGATTTATTGTTCTCATTGTCAGGAAATTCCTAGGAGTGGTGCGGTGGCCTAGAGGTAGAGCTCTCGCCTCACAATCAGGAGGCTGTGAGTTCGATCCTAGGTAGGGGCAGATATTTCTCTCTCTGGGCACAATGAGAATAGATCTGCTGAACAAAACTCCGCATTGGTGACAAGAAGGGCATCCGGCCAGTAAACACTCTGCTAGCTCCATTCAGTTGCCCAGATTCCACCCCACGCAAGGGATTATGGGGTCGTTAAATGATGATGATGATCGTCAGGAAATTCCTCCTTAGTTCTAGATTGGTTCCCTTACCCACCTCCTCACTTACCCCTCTGTGTGGTGGTGCGCCAGCCACTGACGTAGCAGTCGGAGAACAAGGCTTCGGAATCCATGTTGCTGTGCGGCAGGCAAGCTGGCTGGACATAGTCGTTGAAAGCCAGTGGGTTGCTGAGTTCTACCAGGGCAATGTCGTTGGCCTCACTCTGTGGGTTGTAGTCTTGGTAGGGGACGATGCGGTACACGGAGCGTAACTGTACGGTGTCCAGCAGGCTGGAAATGTCTGTGGCACCAATGACAATCCTCTGGGACTGCAACGACCTGTGAGTGGGAGGCCAATTGATGATGTTTCAAAGTGAGCTCTCCACGTTAGCATCAACTTCCTCTGGGAGGAAGGGGAGAGGCAATTGCTCCATGTGAGTAGTAGGTGCGCAGGCGCACCCACACAACTCCATTTCTGTGAATGGCACAAGCGCCCGTCACTTGCACAAGTGGAGATTCACATGCGAGTGCAAGCACCCACTGCTGGCGCGAGTGACGATGGCCACGAGAGCACCAGTGGCTGCTGCTCCCACGCGTGATGGTTCAGACACACACTGCCCCACCGCCTGTGCCGTCCAGTTCCAAACAGGCCGCAGCCAACGGGGGTTGGGGACCTCTGATCTAAACTCTTGCAGTGCACCTCCCAAACTCCTGAGCTCTGAAGGCCATGGCACATGTAAATCCTTAGTATGTCACATGCGAATGACGTGTGGACTGAAAATAATTGCTTTGAGGGCACATGTTAAACTTGGAAAGGAAGTACATCTTCAGTATTGTGACAATACTGCAGCCCTGGAGAGTTAGCTAAACATTCATAGAATTATAGGGCTAGAACTTGGAGGTCATCTTGCCCAAGGCAGGCATCCTTCTACCGTGTTTCCCCCCAAAAAAGACCCTGTCTTATATTTTTTGAACCCCGAAATAAGCAGTTGGCCTTATTTCTGGGGAGGTCTTATTATTTTGGGGTGCATGGAGCAAGACAGGGCTCCTCTTGCCATCTTATCTGATTTCCAGCTCTGTCTCCCTAATCCTAACCAGAGGAAATGGCGGGGACTGGCTGCACATGCGTTTAAATATTTTCAGGGAGGGGCTTATTTTAGTGCATGCACACAAAAGCCCGACTGGGCTTATTATCAGGGGCTGTCTTATTTTAGGGGAAGCAGGGTACTATCCCAGACAAATGGTTGTCCAATCTTTTCTTGAAGGCCTCCAGCAATGGAGAACCTACAATTCTGGAAGAGAAGCTGTTGAATTGATTAATTGTTCTCACTGTCAGGAAATTTCTCCTTAGTTTTTGGTTGGTTCTCTCCTCGATTAGTTTCCATCCGTTGCTTCTTGTCCTGCCCTTCAAGAAGTGAAAGTTGCTACCATGTCCCCCCTAATCCTTCTCTTCGTAAGGCTAAGCATACTCTTAGCTGCTCTTCCTAGGGTTTAACCTCCAGCGCCCTGCCTTCTTTCTTGCTCTTCTCTGCCATCTTTCTAAGGTCTCCCCATCTCTTTTGTATCACGTACTGTGTTATCATAGATGAATGATGGAATGTACATTTGGGATAACTGGGAGGGGGCTTCCAAATCCTGAATTCTGCATCTAGGAAAACGGAAACTAGTGGATGCAAACTAATCACAGGGAGAAGCAACCTGGGATTGAGGAGAAACTTCCTGACAGTGAGAACAATTAACCAGTGGAACAGAAGTTGCCTTCAGAAGTTTTGGAGACTTTTAAGAAGAGGCTGGAATGTTACAGGGTCTTCTGCTTGAGCAGAGGGTTGGACTAGATGACCTCTAAGGTTCCTTCCAGCTCCATTCTGATTGGATTGAAATTGAATTTCTTAAACGTTTCCCCACAGGGACAAAATCCAAGCCAACCTCACCCACTCCTGGTCTTGCCGAGGCCTTTGGGGCAGACGGATGTTGGCTTCTTACCTCGTCCCTGATTTGAAGCAGTGAGCGGCTGTGAGCACCCAGTGGGGGGGTCAGGATGGATCCTGCACACAGGTGCTGAGGTCCCTTGGAAGGCGGCACCTGAATGCTGACCAGCCATGGCCACGTTCCAGGCAAGGCGTTGACGCTACCCACAATCTGCACGCTCTTGCCCTGGTCGGGGGCCAAAGGCCGCTCCCCGCAGGCTGAGAGGAAACAAGAAGTTCAAGCGTCAGGTCTGGTTTGGGTGGAAAAATGTCCTCGACTTACAACCGCAATTGAGCCCAACATTTCTGTTGCTAAGTGAGACAATTGCCAAGTGAGTTTCGCCCCATTTTATAACCTTTCTTTCTTGCCACGGTCGTTGAGTGAATCAGTGCAGTTGCTAAGTGAGTCACACGGTCGTTAAGTAAATCTGGCAACTCCATTGACTGTGCTCATCAGGAGGTCGCAAAAGGGGAACACGGTGACCGTCATACGTACGAGCCAGTTGCCAAGCATCCGAATTTTGATCACGTGACCACAGGGATGCTACAACGGTTGTAAGTGTGAAAAACGGTTGTGTCACTTTTTTCGGTGCTGTTGTAACTTCGAGCGGTCGCTAAGTGGATGGCTGTAAGTCAAGGATTTCTTGTAACCGGAGCAAATCCTTGAAGGAAGTGCTAAATAATTGATGGGACTTAATGGCCTCTTGTTTACCCCAGTATTCGGCGTGAGCCAGTTCCCCCAAAAGCTGTTTTGGCCCCTCCCGCTTCAGAAGCGCTAACGGTTCCAGCTTTGGATAACTGGGTTCCCCAAAACCTCCTTCCCCAACAAATAAGAGCCGCGGTGGCGCAGTGGTTAGAGGGCAGGACTGCAGGCTCCTTCTGCTGCCTGCCGGCTGCCTGCAATTTGGCAGTTCGAATCTCACCAGGCTCAAGGTTGACTCGGCCTTCCATCCTTCCGAGGTGGGTAAAATGGGGACCCAGATTGTTGGGGTCAATGGGCTGACTCTGCAAACCGCTTAGAGAGGGCTGGAAAGCAGTATATAAGTCTAAGTGCTAGTGCTATTGCTAATTGGAAGGGGATGCTGACCCATAACCCTCACCCACGTCTCCCTGATAAGGAGTCCTGAGGAATGGGCGAAGGCAGCCTGCAAGCAGACGGGAGAAGGTCCCGAGGGAATGGGACAACTCATCGTGGCCAACTTGCCGCGGGACAATTTAACAATTCTATTTAACGATTTACAATAAATAAAAATTATTTTCGTTTTTGCCATTCGCATTTCATTCTGTCCCTCCTTTTGCATCCTGTCTTTCATGATTCCACCGTTTCTTCAATATTAGTGTAAGTCTTGTCCTGCGGTGAGTTGTCCGTGGTGAATTGTGATAGACCCAGTCCTGAGCAGAGCTGCTGAGGTGTCCCCAGCCATAGCTGCTAATCAGAACACACAGGCGACCCCTTTCCTCCCCACCGTCCCTGGCTTACTCTTTGGACTGTCACTGCGTGTTGCCACCAGCTGCAACAAGGCCCCGGCCAGCCAAAGACACTCCCCTGGCACAGCCATCCTGAGCGACAGCTCCGGGCATCTGTTCCACATTGTTCAAGTCATCCCCAGGATCCAGAGGCTGACATCAGTGGGTTCTCCTCCAGGGTTGCCAGGAGACGGGGCTGGGCTGGGGCAGTCGATGGGGGGGCCCAGGAGGTCCTGACTTTCTCCCAAGTGGGGACTGGCGAAGACACAACCCAAGGGGCCACCCTCTCTTGTTCACAGCTGGCATGGTCGGTACGCCAGTGTAGAATCACAGGCTCAGCTATCAACTCTGGAAGAGTCCCAGGGAAGAAGTGGGCTCAATTATATGAAACTATATTCTTACATCTTTTCTCTGTGAGTTTTCTTACTTGACTCTCTCTGAGCTTGGTGGTCTCTTTGCAGACATCTCATCACCCAACATCCTCAGTGCTAGAAGGGAGAGGGCTTTGCAGAGAGGAGGAGGGGGACGAGGTTGAAGGACAGAAGGAGGAGGAGGAGAAAGAGGAAGAAGAGAAAGGGGAGGAAGCAAAAATGGAGGCAAAAGAGGAGAAAAAAGAGGAGGAAGAGGAAGAGGAGGGGGTTGAAGGAGAGGAGGAGGAGAAAGCGAAGGAGGCAAAAGAAGAGAAAAAGGAGGAGGAGGAGGAGAATAACTATGGGGTGCTTGGTGCTCTTTGAGCTTTTCTTGCAGACATTTCATCACCCAACAAGCAGTGGTGGATTTCTACTGGTTCACTCTGGTTCTGGCGAACCGGTAGCGGCGGTAGTGGGAGGCTCCGCCCACCTACCCAGATGTCATCATGGATGCTCTGGGCATATGCAGAAGGTTCTGCGCATGTGCAGAAGCACTGAGTGCAAAGTGCGTGGGCGCACACTCACAGTTCTGAACCGGTAGCAAAGGTAAGTGAAACCCACTCCTGCCAACAAGGTAACAACATCAGTGCTAGTTTGCAAACCCCTCCTAGCCTTTGTTTCTCCATGTCATTTGTTGCCCTTGGCAAAGCAGAGTGCACCCCCGGTTGGAAAAGAGCCCCACTGCCCTGGGACACAGAAAGGGGTCACGGCCCAAAGGAATTATTTGGAAGCGTTTGAGCCCCCCCAGAGAGGAGGACTGGGAATCAAACCAGCCCGCAAAGCGACCTGTGAAGGGGCCAATGGAAGGGAAAGAGGGAGGAAGCTGTGGAAGGATGAAGTCTAGAAGGGAGAGCTGAAGACCTTCAAGAATTGCTGAGCACATTGTAAGCCGCCCTGAGTCTTCGGAGAAGGGCGGCATATAAATCAAATAAAAAAAAAAAAAAGAACACAACGCTGTACCCAACACTCTGCACGGTTGTGGTGGATGCGAGGATGGTTTGCAAGGTAGACAAGCACAACCAGGGATACTGGGTTACACTGGTTTTCCTCGCATCCCTTTAGCTAATTGTCCCCGTCTTTGTTAACCGGCATCATTTCTTTGCTTTCCTGCTACTCACCCTTTCTCTACTTAGCATTGTTTAACATGAAAGAGAATATCTTAAGTCACTGCATAGAATCATAAAATCCTAGGGCTGGAAGGGACTTTAGAGGTCATCTAGTCCCACCCCCTGCTCAAGCAGGAGATTCTATATCATTATAGAGTCTATAGACTATAGCAAGGATCCAGTTGATCCCAAAGACCAACCTTCTCTAGAAATGCAAATAGCATTTAGCAATAGCATTTAGACTTATATAGCACTTCACAGGGCTTCACAGCCCTCCCCAAGCACTTTACAGAGCCAGCCTCTTGCCCTCAACAATCTGGGTCCTCATTTTACCCACCTCGGAAGGACAGAAGGCTGAGTCAACCTTGAGCTTGGCGAGATTCGAACTGCTGAATTGCATCAGCCGGCAGTCAGCAGAAGCAGCCGGCAGTACTGCACTCTAACTACTGAGCCACCATGGCTCCGAAATCACCAGGAGACCTGGAAGATATTTGACCATCCGGGATATAAACTGAGTGTTTGCAATTCACAACTGCCAGACTCAAGAATAGCAAGAAACTACTTCAAGGTTAGATTTGTTGGTTTATATACTTCCCCTTTCAGAGGTTTCCCAGGGCAGCTTAAATAGCATCCTTTTAAAAAATAATAATAATAATAATAATAACAAAGTCCATTAGGAGAAACAGAGGCGGCCTGCCCAAACGGAAGCAGTGATGGTTGTAGCTGGCTTTTTCGCTTGCTGGCACCGTGATGGGGTTATTTGAAGGGGCCCCAACAGGCTGCACCAAAGTGGGCGGCTCCTTTCTCAATCAACCCATTGATTGTTTGAGTGCCGTCATAGGTCCTTTGGCTCCCAGTGGATCTCCAAGGTTTCCAGTAGAGAGGCCGTGTGCTCCACCTAGTGCTCATTCATCACATCTTGAGAAGATGCGAGGATTTCAGAGTTTGTCTGGAGGAGTTTCTTGCTGCTTTTGGAGCTCAAATATCTCTGGGGTGAGATATGGGGCCTTCAGGTCCACGGGCACTTCCTCCTTTTGTGGGTCAGCTGGAGGACCAGCTAAGAACTGCTGAGGGACATCCCTCGGGGGCATCTTTGGTGGCTCCAGGGAGTGAGTTTTCCTTCGGTGGGAGTAGAAGGGCTCTAGAAATCCAACCTTCTCTGGAGGAACATCCATGGGCTCCAGAGGTGCTTCTCTCTTCACAGAGTTGTGTGGAAACCATGTGGGAGTCAGGAGGGGCTTTGGAGGGCCATGAGGTCTTGCTGGAGGAAGATACGGTTGCTCCAGGAGAGCGGTTTCCTCTTCAGGAATGAAGGGGGGCTGTAGAGGAGTGTATGGGGGCTGCTTGGGGGTGTAGGGATGCTCCAATGACATATGGCTCTCTGGAGGAACAAAGGGGGGCTCTGGAGGAACGTATAGGTCTTCTGGAGGTGTATAAGGGCGCTCGATGTGGTGATGTGTCTCAGGAGGAATGTAGGGGCGCTCCAGAGGGACGGTTGATGCTGGGGGGATAAACCGAAGGCGTGGAGGAGTGTAGGGAAGATCCGGAGGAGTGTGGGGGGGCTCTAGAGAAGTGTCTGGGTGATCTGGAGGAGTGCGTGGGGGACTTGGAGGAGTGTAAGGGGGATCTAGAGGGATGTAGGGTTCCTCAATTGAGGGGGGGGTTTGTGAGTGAATATGGGGAGGTTCTAGAGCACTTCTAGGAGAGGCCTGTGCAAATAGAAAGAGATGGGACTCTGTCTTGTCAGCTGATAGGGTGGAGACATATTTGGGCTGTGTGGGGAGGACAGGGGGCTCCGGAGTGATATAAGGTTGCTGTTCAGGAATGTATGGAGGTTCCAGACTGATCTTGACTTCAGGAGGAACGAAGGGGGGCTTCAGAGATGTCGGGGGGATTTCTCTAGGGATATAAGGAAGAGGCAATGATGTCGGAGAGAGTTCTTTAGGATAGAAGGGTGGTTCCAAGGTGACCAGTCGCTCCAGAGGGATATAGGGAGGTTCTAGAGATGGAGGTAAGACCCCCGAAGGAATGAAGGGATCTTGAAGAGCAATGGTGGGCTCCGTTTCTCTCAACAGAGTCTTCAAAGTGGCCTCCTCTTGCTGATCCTCGTCCTCGTTGGGGAAGGGTTCCAGAGAGCTGTCTATGAAGTTTCCTTCCAGATCTTCTACGGGTTGTGCAGTCCCCATCTTGATAGGAAGGAGGGTCACGGAGCTCTTCGGTCTATGCTTTAGATGTCCCTCCCTTGGGGCTGTTCCTTCATCAATTTCAATCATTTCACCCAGGATCCACTCCAGGAATTGCTGGACAGAAGTGTAAATTCCCGGGCTGTTGGCTTCACCGCAGCCCTTGCCCCAGCTGGTGATCCCCAAAATGTAGAAGAGAGAGGTGGGGGACGTCTTGCACATCAACGGGCCTCCGCTGTCCCCCTGCAGAGAGAGAGAGCAAAGGGGGAAACGTCAGTTGGGCAAAGGGAAACGGGGAAACCAGACCTCGACTTACAACCACAAATGAGCCCAGGAGTTAGGTTGCTAAGGGGGAAATTTGTTAGGTGAGTTTTGTCCCATTTTACAACTTTTCTTGCCACAGCTGTTAAGTGGATCACTGCAGTTGTTAAATTAATAACACGGTTCTTAAGTGAATCCGGCTTCCCCCTTGACCTGCCACCAAAAAATGATCACATGACCCCGGGGCAGCATAACCCTCATAAATGTGAGTCAGATGTCAAGCATCCGAATGTAAATCACATGACCAATGGGATACTGCAACGGTCATAAGTGTGAAAAATGGTCCTAGGCAGTGGTGGATTCTCCCCGGTTCTCCCCGGTTCTCCCCGGTTCTATAGAACTGGTAGTAAAACTGGCAGGAGGCTCCTCAAAATGCTTCTGCACAGAAGATAGATAGATAGATAGATAGATAGATAGATAGATAGATAGATAGAGAGAGAGAGAAGTGCGGCCCCGTTGCAAACCGGTAGTAAAGGTAAGTGGAACCCACCCCTGGTCCTAGGTCCCTTTTTTCAGTGCCATTGTAACTTTGAACGGTCAGTAAACCAACCGTAGTAAGTCAAGGACTCTCTGTCCCAATAGTCCTAGGCGCCTTTGGGATAGGTGCAATCCCAGAACATCTGGAGCACCCCTTGAACACCATCGGCATTGACAATATCACCCTCGGCCAATTGCAAAAAGCGGCTTGACTTGGAACAGCTGGCATCTTGCAATGGGACCTTCAACAAGAACTTTCCTCTGTCCCTTGGTCCTTGGGAAGGACAAATATGCCAAATTCAGTCGGGGCATCGGACTGAATGTGCCACAAAACATAAGAAGAAGTACCAAAGTATTAGGAGCCTTGGGCGCAATCCCAGAACATCTGGAGCACCCCTTGAACACCATCAGGATGGACAAATTCCCCATCAGTCAATTGCAAAAGGCTTGGAACAGCTGACATCCAGTGCAGATAGTTGTAACACCATCAAACATCCACCTCTGCCTCTCCCAGGTCCCTGGGAAGGACTCAGTAGGTGGACAAAAGCGAAGCCCCACCCTAGCTCTGGGGATAAGAGGCAGGGGGCGGAGAGGAAGAGATGTGGCAGGCAGCTATTCATCTTCCGGCTGGATGGACTTGTTAGCCTGCATTGAGAGAGAGAGAGTTTGCCGGGGCTGCTGGCGCTCCTAATAAAGGAGCCTTTGAGTTCACTTCAGAGGGTTTGTCTTGTTTGGGGAGCTGGCTCAGAACACACCCATTAGTATTTCTGTGCCCCTTAAAGATGCTGGTTTTAGCATCTCTTGCCCCTGGCCATGGCAGGCAAGTTCTTCTACCACTTCAGCTATCATCAAAGGTGACTAACAAGCAAGCACATAAGACCAGACATGTCTCCGGAAGGCAAAATCACGAAACTGCATCTCACTTATTTTGGCCACGTCATGCAGGGGAATTCACTGGAGGAAACAAATATATTTGGAAGAGTTAGCGATAAAAGGAAACCAGGCCCCAAAGAACACAGTGGCTGGACACCATCAAAGCTGACATCAGCCTTCCGAAGCATAGAAAGGCTCAGAGAAATAGTGTGAGATTGGAAAGCAGGGAGAGTCCTGGCCCAAAGAATTGCCAGGAGTCAGAGACGACTGGATGGATAACATCACCGTCCTGTTTGGTAACATGAATGCTGCCTGAATAGCCATAGATTGGATCTGAGTCTCAATCAATCAGAATAGAGCTGAAGGGACCTTGGAGGTCTTCTAGTCCAACCCCTGCTTAAGCAGGAGACCCTAACCAGTTTGAGACAAGTGACTGTCCAGACTCTTCTTCAAAACCTTCTGTGATGGAGCAGCCACAACTTCTGGAGGCAAAAGCTGTTCCACTGGTTAATTGTCCTCACTGTTAGGAAGTTTCTCCTTAGTTCTAGGTTGCTTCTCTCCTTGGTTGGTTTCCATCCATTGTTTCTTGTCCTGCCTTCTGGTTCTTTGGAGAAGAGGTTGACGCCCACTCTTCTTTGTGGCAGCCCCTCAAATACCGGAAGGCTGCTATCATATCACCCCAGTCCTCCTTTTCTCTAGACTAGCCAGACCCAATTCCTGCAACCATTCTTCATATGCTTTTGTCTCCAGGGCTTTCATCATCTTAGTTGCTCTTTATTTATTCATGTACACCATTTTCTTTTTGAGTTTTAGAACTTTTCCATTCATTCATCTGGGCTCATGCATGTATCACCAACAGGGGTGAAATCCAGCAGATTCTGACAGGTTCTGGAGAATGGGTAGCGGAAATTTTGAGTAGTTTGGAGAACCGGCAAATGCTGGCCCCAAGAGTGGGGAGGGAATGGAAATTTAGCAGTATCCGTCTCCTGCCACGCCCACCAAGCCACGCCTACCAAGCCGCACCCCCAGAACTGGTAGTAAAAAAATTTGAATTTCACCACTGATAACCAACTGTTTGATAGAAAGTGGCCCTTTCAGATCCGTTTAAACACCTAACAGAATGCACCACGTTTCGGCTTTAACAGCAGCATTTTTTATGTCAAGTTTAAAAATTAATAATTATTTAAAAAGTGGATTTTCTTGATTAAAACATTTTTTTTCTTCGAATCTCGGATCCAGTGTCAGCGGAAAATTGCACTGCACTTGAGATTGCGGCTGCCCTTTAAACTGATTGTTAGGCGGAAACCTTGATGAACGAAGCAGAAGCAGATAATAAAATGCAGGCTTGCATTTCGAGGGCTGTGGGGAAAGGGTCAGTTTGTCATAAAATAGGAAGGAAAGCAAACCAGGATTGACCACACGACCGAGACTACTTCCGGCTGACCACCATATTGCTGATATTGTTAAGGGGGCATTTCCTGCATAGGTGAGGTTCTTGTTGCTCTTATTTTATGCCATGTTTTTTTTTTTTTTATGTACAACTCCAGGTGGAAAGCATGCCTAATCTCCCTGACCCTTATGCTCCCCATCACAGCAAACCTGTGAGGTGGTCTCGGGCCAAGCCCAAAGACCTCCCCGTGAAATCCAATCCTTTATTTGCTTGTGCCTAATGGACAGAATCTTGCCAGACTAAAGCTATCACCTTCTAAAATACCAGATATGGGAGACCCTGGAGTGTGGCCCCCCAAACCTCCCTCCCATCCAGCCTAGGACTGTGCAGTCTCTTGTCTTGGGACCCTCTCTGGAACGGGGAAACCTCGATACTTGGGACCTTCTCCTCTCTGGGAAACCTCGGCGCTCCTTCTCCTTCCCCAAGGGGTCCTTCCACCACAAGTAGACTGGGCTGAGAGGGAGGGACTGGCCCAAAGTCCCCCAGCCAGTTTCTAGCCCAGTACCTTCACCTACACCAAACTGGGAATTAATTATCCATTATTTTTCATGCCCCTTCTCTATCCTGGTACAATCCTTTGTCCGACTTTTCTCAGGATTCTGAGTCACTTAGAGTGGCAGCCCAGAAATCTCATATTAGGGCATTTTCATAACATTGTTTTTGTTTTTTGATTTTTTAAACCTCTGTTCCTTCAAATCTCTACCATTTGGCTTCATATTAAAGCGGATTGCTATTGTTTTTCATAACAACTGGGCATAACATGGCAGAGTCATGTGATCTAGACAAGTGCAGGACTCAGGACGTGTCTCTGCCTGTTGAAGGCGACCAAGCTATTTTTTCTGATGTATACACACACACACACACACTTTTACCTGGAAGTACCTGAAGATCCTGGGTGGAGACGCATAGAGGATGCTGAAGGAGCAAGTCTGAAGTGCGTAAGACTTTAGAATTTTAGATTTTAGAATAACAGAGTTGGAAGGGACCTTGGAGGTCTTCTAGTCCAACCCCCTGCTCAGGCAGGAAACCCAACACTACTTCAGACAAATGGTTGTCCAATCTCTTCTTAAAAACTTCCAGTGTTGGAGCATTTACAACTTGGGTTTGACCAGTCTAAAGGAAAGAAGGACTGGGGGAGAGGGGAGAGATGACATGATAGCAGAATTCCAGTATTTGAGGGGCTGCCAAAAAGAAGAGGGAGTCAACCTATTTTCTAAAAAACAGAAGGCAAGTCAAGAAATGACAGATTGAAACTCATCAAGGAGAGAAGCAACCTGGAATTAAGGAGAAACTTCCTAACACTAAGGACAATTAACCAGTGGAACAGCTTTTGCCTCCAGGAGTTGTGGGGGCTCCATCACTGGAGGTTTTTAAGAAGAAACTGGACAGTCATTTATCTGAAATTGTAGAGATTTTCCTGCTTGGAAAATCTCCAGCTCTATTCTATTCTAAAGAATTGTCACATCAGACTACGTGCAAAGGAGACTCTTTATAAAAGTACCACTTTATAAATAGAATAGAATAGAATAGAATTCTTTATTGGTCAAGTATGATTGGACACACAAGGAATTTGTCTTGGTGCATACGCTCTCGGAGTACATAAAAGAAAAGATACATTCGTCAAGAATCATAAGGTACAACTCTTAATGATAGTCACAGGGAAACAGTCAATATAAATCTTAAGGATACCAGCAACAAGGTTAAGTCATACAGTCATAAGTGGGAGGAGATGGGTGGTGGGAACGATGAGAAGATTAATAGTAATGCAGACTTAGTGAATAGTTTGACAGTGTTGTGGAAATTATTTCTTTAGCAGAGTGATGGCGTTCAGGAAAAAACTGTTCTTGTGTCTAGTTGTTCTGGTGTGCAGTGCTCTATAGTGTCATTTTGAGGGGAGGAGTTGAAACGGTTGATGTCCAGGGTGCGAGGGGGTCTGTAAATATTTTCCCAGCCCTCTTTTTGACTCGTGCAGTATACAGGTCCTCCATGGAAGGCAGTTTGGTAGCCATGGTTTTTTCTGCAGTTCTAATGATCCTCTGAAGTCTCTGTCTGTCTTGTTGGGTTGCAGAGCCAAACCAGACAGTTATGGAGATGCAGATGACAGACTCCATCATTCCTCTGTAGAACTGGATCAGCAGCTCCTTGGGCAGTTTGAGCTTCCTGAGTTGGCGCAGAAAGAACATTCCTTGTTGTGCTTTTTTGATGATGGTTTTGATGTTGGGTGTCCATTTTAGATCTTGCAATATGGTAGAACCTACAAATTTGAAGGCCTCTACTGTTGATACTGTGTTGTCTGGTATTGTGAGAGGTGGAAGTATGGGAGGGTTTCTCCTGAAGTCTACCACCATTTCTACGGTTTTGAGTGTGTTCAGTTCCAGATGGCTCCAGTCGCACCACGAGGCTAGTTGTTCAACCTCCCGTCTCTATGCGGATTCATCGTTGTCTCCAATGAGACCAATCACTGTAAAACCTTAGTAAGACCAAACACCTGGAACACTGTGTCCAGTTTTGACCACCAGGCAGTTCTTCCCATCTTTCTGGTTCCCACAGTTTGCTTTGACCCTTCCAAAACAATCCTCCCCTTTGTCCTAAGATGGTCTCAACCTATGACTCAGCTGAGTCACCTTTTTATGAATCTGGACATGTTTGGAGAGAGATAAAGGAAAATGGAGCCACGTGCAGTCAATTAAAAAGTTACAATCCTTTAAAAATAGATTTCCTCATTTAAGACATTGATTTTTCTGTTTGAATCCCGTTTTCCCGTGTCAGCGGAAAATTGCACTGCCCTCAAACAGAGGCTGGCATTCAGACTGCCCTTTAAACTGATTGTAATGGGGACACCTTGATTAACGAAGCAGACACAGATAACAAGATGGAAGCTTGCATTTCAAGGGCTGTGGGGAAAGGGCCACTTCATCATAAAGTAGGGAGGAAAGCAAACCAGGATTGACCACAAGTCTGTAGAGAATCTCCATCCTCCAGGTCAGGGTTGTCCCAAAGGTGCTTTTTCAGGAGGCAACTGGACTTTCTGGTTTTTTCTTTTGAAGACATTTCACTTCTCATCCAAGAAGCTTCTTCAGTTCTGACAGGATAGTGGGGAATGGAAGGATTTATATTCCCTGCAGACAGCTGGTCATTTGCATCGTTTTGGTGGGTCGTTGAAAGAGGAAAAATTGCAAACTACAAGAACCAGGAGCAAAGGTGACCCTGAGGACACAGAGAAACCTCCAAGTGGCCTCAACGACCCTCTCAAAGGATGCAAATGACCAGCTATCTGCAAGGAATATATTTCCTTCCATTCCGCTCCATCCATCCAGAGCCGAAGAAGCTTCTTGGATGAGAAGCAAAACATCTTCAAAAGAAAAAAACCAGAAAGTCCAGTTGCCTCCTGAAAAAGCACCTTTGGGACAAGACGGAGCAGAAGACCGAGGCTAGCAGAGTAAGAGTAGGGGGATCCTTACCTGGCAAGTGTCGATCCCTCCTTCCTCATAGCCAGCACACAAGGTGTGGGGGCTCATCGCCCCATTGTACCAATCGCTGCTGTTGCATTTCTGGGTGTCCAAGATGTTCAGTTTGGCTTCCTGCAAGACATCGGAGGTCCTCACACCTCCGAGTAGATAAAGGGAGTGGATTAATTTGGCTTCTGCCACCTGGTGGAGGCTCACACTTCCTCCCTTCCCAACACCCCCCGCCCCACATTCCTTCAGAACCAAGAACAAGACCCCCACAGGTGTCCAAGGGACAATAACTCTTTACGAAGCCTCCGTAAGGCCACAGCTGGGATACTGTGGGAAGAAAAGGAAAGCTCATTAGGAACTCAGCAATCTATGCCCTGCAGGGTTTGCCAAGGGCTCCTTTGGCCCTCCGGAAGTCCGTCTCCTTACTGTTTTCAGCCGTGATTCCCCAGCCTGTAGCAAAGCAGCTGGTGAAGTTGGTTTCGGAGCCCATGGTCACCCGAGGCAAGCAGGCTGGTTGCACGTAGTCACTGAACGTCACTGGGCTGTCCAGCTTGATCAGCGCGATGTCGTTTTCCTCCGTGAGGGGATTATAATCTTGATGGAGGACCACTTTGCTCACGGTGTGGGTCTGCACGTCATCTGGCAGCTTGGAGAGATCGGTGGCTCCCACCACAATCCGCCAAAGATGCAACGAGCTGCAGAAAATCGGAGCGCAGTTAGCAGGAGACTCAATGGAACAGGGGTGTCAAACTCCATTACATTGAGGGCCGCATCAGGGTTGTGTTTGACCTCGGGGGACCAGGGGGGACGGCATGGCCAGGGTGGACATGGCCAGTTCGTTGTCACTCATTGAGGCTCCGTTTTCAGCCACAACAGCCTCCTGCAGCCCTCTGCCACTGAAAACAGAGCTTGGGGAGGCTGCACACGACCCATTCGGGCTCTGTTTTCGGCCACGGTCGCCTTCTGCAGTCCTTTTCCAGAGAAAACGGAGCTCAGGGAGGCCACACCTGTTTTCGCTGGCAGAGG
The DNA here is from genome assembly GCF_059756535.1 of Pantherophis guttatus. Taxonomy (NCBI): domain Eukaryota; kingdom Metazoa; phylum Chordata; class Lepidosauria; order Squamata; family Colubridae; genus Pantherophis; species Pantherophis guttatus. The sequence goes on along the minus strand of NC_142069.1, from coordinate 904,125 downwards.
CAGCAGGCCAGTCCTTCGCTGTTTCTAGGGTGGGCCCATGGGCCAGATCTAAGCGCCCAGTGGGCCGCATCCGGCCCATGGGCCTTCAGTTTGAAACCCCTACATATCATGTGATGGAATGTGCACCTGGTGAAGGAGTGGGGGGAATCTTAGGAGCACCCCAGTTTCCCAGGGTAGATCCAGCACATTCCAGGGTGCACAGACCAGAGGCTGCACAGTCCTGAGCTGGATGGGGAAGGGGAGAAGAGGTTAGGGTACCCCCACCCTGAAATCTGTCAGGGTATATATAGCAAGTTAGAAGGTTATAACTTTACTCTGGCAAGATTCCGTCCATTAGGTCTAAGCAAATAAAGGATGCAAAGGATTAGGATCATATATGAAGTTGCAGTTCTGAAAGGATTTATTGTTCAAGCCTATATAACTTAAGAATCTGGTCAACTAAAGTTCAATAATAAATTGGTGCCAGATAATAGTCAACAGAATTTAAGAAGGATTCGACTTGAATCATTTGTGGCAATGTAACAACTCTAAGCTAATGATGCACTTAACTCCATCCCTCTGCCTCCTCTTCTTCTATATCCACTACATCCAATCAGTCTCACAGGTGTCAACTTCAAACTAGCGACTTCATTGTTCACTGCCTATAATACAGGAATCTTCCCAAACTGGCAGTTTTCACATGGGAACAACCAGATAAGGGTCTCAGGCATTCAAGGGGGCGAGAGTCAGAATTCTCCCTCTTGTGTTTATGTAGTGAGTCTGGGCTGATTCCACACTTAAGCCACTGCTCCCGACCAGGATGGTGGCTCTCCAATATGCTCAACTGGGTTTCGTTGTGCCGTCTTTGCCTTTGGGTCTGACGCTGCAAAGGAAGGAGAGCACCGTTCCCTGGATTGAGGCCAGAAGAAGAAGAAGATAAGACTTATTGGGCCACAAATAAGAAACAGCACCATTGTGCTGTGTTCCCAGGAGAAAATATGTTGTTCTTGGTTCCCAGTCCATTTTATGGGATGATGGAGGCAGCCAGAGACCCTGAAGAGAAATCCTGTGTAGATAACCCCACCTGGATTTTGTTAGGTATCTGATGGAACAGAGAGAAAATGGGATGGTCTTTGAGGTTGATGGGAGCCCTTTGGGAAAGGTCAAGTCAAGGTTTCAGGGATTTCAGGAATTGCTACCCTTAATTTAGGGTGAAGTAACAGAATCTAGAAAATCTGGGGTTACCTTCAGTTTCTTTCTCACGCTTCCTTCAAACTCTGGACTGTGCAATCTTTATTTGAAAATCCATCCTGAATGGCTCACTTCTTCCTATCCCAAAGTCAACTCCATATTCCTCTAGCCCAGCCTCTGAAGACACCACGCTGAAGGCTGATTAGGTTATGTACATGCCCAGAAAGATCATATATTACTCACCCAGGACTGACGCCTCAATAGGTCAATATTATTTGTTAAATTTATATCTCCCCAATGAGTGACTCTGTGGGTTTACCCAGGGACAGCCTCACCAGCCTCTTCGTTACAGAGACCCAGGCAGATGCCAACTTTGTACACACCTCTTCTTTGTCTTGAAGCAATGAGCTGCGGTGAGGACCCAATGCTCGGCCAGGAGGGATCCCCCACACGAGTGCCGAGGTCCGTTGGAAGAGGGGATCTGGATGCTGACAAGCCAAGGCCACATTCCTGGCATGGCGTCGACGCCACCCACAATCCGCACATTTCTGCCATGCTTGGGCGCCAAGGGCCGCTTCCCGCAGGCTGAAAGGGAAACAGAGAAATGAGTCAGATTGAGGCTAAGACAATCCCATTCTAGCTGTGTGGAACTGTCAGAGCAAAACTTGGTAGAAGCCACCCAACCATCATGGGATTGCATGGCATGGCTAGTCTGGTGAAGAGAAGGACCAGGGGAGACAGGATAGCAGGGTTCCATGAGCGGCTGCCACAGAAGGGAGGGGGGGGGGTCAAGCTATTTTCCAAAGCACCCGAAGGCCAGGCAAGGAATGATGGATGGAAACTGAACATGGAGAGATTCAACCTAGAAATAAGGAGGAATTTTCTGACAGTGAGAGCAATCAACCAATGGAACAGAGGAAGTTGTGGGAGCTTCATCACTGGAAGCTTTCAAGAAGAGACTGGACTGACATCTGTCAGAAACGGTGTAGGGTCTCCTGCTTGTGTGAGGAGTTGAACTAGAAGACCTACAAGGTCCCTTCCAACCAGTGGTGGGTTTCAAAAATTTTTAGTACCGATTTTGTGGGTGTGGCTTGGTGGGCATGGCTTGGTGGGCATGGCAGGGGGAGGATACTGTAAAATCTCCATTCCCACCCCACTCCAGGGGAAGGTTACTGCAAAATCCCCATTTCCTCCCGATCAGCTGGGACTTGGGAGGCAGTGAATAGATGGGGGCGGGGCCAGTCAGAATTTTTACTACCGGTTCTCCGAACTACTCAAAATTTCCACTGCCGTTTCTCCAGAACTGGTCGGAACCTGCTGAAACCCACCTCTGCTTCCAACTCTGTTGATCTGTTAAATTCACATATCCAATAGTATTGGAAACATCTCAAACTAACATCTCAAACTTCAGTTTGAGATGCAGACAACACAGGCTGCCTGTGCCAACGGTGAAGGGACAGAGGGCAGAAAACATCCTGCAGCCAAGAAGGCCCCATACCCATTTGCACCACTCAGGTGACCCTGAGGCGTGTTGTGTTTTTTTAAGCAACTGTGAAGGCCTCTGGGTGGGTGATTCACAGCCCACAGCACATGTGGTTGCTAGAAGTAGCAAACCTGAACTCTGGATCTGGAATTAAAAGTCTTAAGTAACAACTGAACTTAATAAGATAATTAACCTGAGCTGCATTTAAGGGTACCTCAAGCAGCAACACAACTGCTCTTGGCACTGAGACAATCTGGGCACAAAATTGTTGTGTTTGGTCTTTTTCTGATTTTAGAGGATGGTTAGATCAGGTAAGAACCTTTGATGGGTCCTCTTTGGTTCTCCCCAGTTCCCACACCTGCGTCCCAAGGATATTGAGAAGCCCCAGGTGGACTTAAAACAGGACCCTACTGGGCAGTCAACGTTGTGTGGGCCTCAATGTCCTCCTCCTCCTCCTCCTCCTCCTCCTCCTCTTCCTCCAGACTCTACTCACTCTCTGGATTGTAGCCCTGTGTCCCCCACAACTGCAACAAGACCACGATTGGCAGGAGCAGCCTTGATTGGGTCTCCATCCCCAGCTATGGTCCTTGGTATCTGTTCCCCATTGTTCAAGTCGTGCCACAGCAGGGAGATGTCGACATCAGTGGGTTCTCCTTCTGAGTTGCTAGGAGACGGGTCTGGCCCTGGTTCATGAGGGCAGGCTGGGAGGAACGGGCCACTCAACCACTCCTGGCCCAGACTCGTGGCCTTCAGCGTGGGAAGAGCTCCTTGGGTGAAGTCAACCCTGTCTTGGATTCACACAGCACCTGCCATAATGGCGGCCCCAAAGAACTACTTAGAAGATGGCTGGTGGTCATGGCAAAGCTGGTGGAATGTCTACACACAATAGAGCGAGGCTGACTGGGGAATTCTGGGAATTGAAGTCCACAACTCTTAAAGTCGCCATGTTTGAAACCTATTGTGATAGAGCTTCTAGAAGCTTGAAGATCTTCTGCGAGGGGTTCTTTATAGATCTCTTGCTAAAAGATCTTCTTCTACAGAGTCCACCGATCAAGGACTTAAAATTGGAGGAAATGCTACTTCACATGTGTAGGTAGTCTTTGACTTACAACAGCTCATTTAGTGATGGTGCAAAGTTATAATGGCGTGGAAAAAAGTGACTTATGACTGTTCACAGTTATGACAGTTGCAGTATCCCCATGGTCACATGAACAAAATTCAGACGCTTGGCAACTGATTCATATTTATGATCATTGCAGTGTCCCGGGGTCGTGTGATCCCCTTTTATTTATTTATTTATTTATTTTATTTTATTTTTATACCGCCCTTCTCCCGAAGGAATCAGGGCGGTGAACAGCCATAATAAAACAGTGTACAAAATAGAATTTAAAAGCAGATTAAAATAATTAAATCATAGGCCGAATTAAAAACACTCATTTAAAACCAATTTTAAAACCCCATTAAATTAAAACCATTTATCCCATCAGAGCAGCTTGCTGGAATAACAGGGTCTTCACTGCACGACGGAAGGCGCGGAGGTCGGGGATCCTTCGTATGTCCGGGGGTAATTCATTCAAGAGGGCAGGGGCCCCCACAGAGAAGGCTGTCCCCCTGGGGGTCGCCAGTCTACATTGTTTGGCTGACGGCATCCTGAGGAGGCCCTCTCTATGTGAGCGTACCGGTCGGTGGGAGGCAATCGGTGGCAGAATGCGGTCTTGTAGATAGCCAGGTCCTAAGCCATGGAGCGCTTTAAAGATGGTAACCAACACCTTGAAGCGCCCCCGGAAGGCCACTGGGAGCCAGTGCAGCTCGCGCAAGAGGGGTGTTACATGGGAGCGACGGGTCGCCCCCATTATTACTTGTGCGGCCACATTCTGGACCAGTTGGAGCCTCCGGGTGCTCCTCAAGGGGAGCCCCATGTAGAGAGCGTTACAATAGTCCAGACGGGAAGTGACGAGGGCATGAGTGACTGTGTGCAAGGCGTCCCGATCCAGAAAGGGGCACAACTGGCGGATCAGGCGAACCTGATAAAAAGCCCCCCTGGCCTCTCTTAGGGGGGTTGCGACCTTCAGACAAGCAAAGTCAGTGGAGAAACCAGATTCATTTAACAACCAAGTTATTAACTTAATAAGTACAATGACTCACTTAACAACTGTGGCAAGAAAGGTCATAAAATGGGGCAAACTCGCTTAACATTTCGCTTAGCAACATAAATGTTGGCTCCATTATGGTCATAACTCGAGGACCACCTGAAGCTAAAACGGCCTGCTTTTGAAAACTGTTTCGAGAGTTTTATTGTAGCCACGACTGCAGTACCCAACCCTTCGCCATATCAGAAACTGGTGGGAACGGATTGTGGTATAGGCACTTCCACGGACAAAATGATCTGGATCTCAGCAAACCCAAGAGATCCTCTATGGGAAAAAGGGAGATCCTGGCTGAAGGTGTATGAACGATTAATCAGTGGGAAAATTTGCTTCTGGAAGTTGTGGCTTTTCAGAAGAGACTGGACAGCCATTGGTCTAGGTTCCCCTGCTTGAGGAAGGGGCTGGACTAGAAGACCTCCAAGGTCCCTTCCAACGCTGTTATTCTGTATTCTAAGGTCCTGTAATGGCACAGCACTGGATACCATCCAGCAGGTTTGTTTGTAGTCTTGGGATTCCAAGACAGAAAGAAACGGCCATTGCGGTTTATGTCCATAAAGGTACAGATGGACCTCGACTTATAAACAGCCACTTCACAACTTAACAGCCCTGTTGCTAACTTAACAACTGCAATGATTCACTTAAGTGTGACAAGAAAGATCGTAAAAAGGGGCAAGGCTCACTTAAAAAACTGTTTATTTACAGAAATGTGAGGCTCAGTTGAGATTGTAAATTGAGGACTGTGGTTGTCAGTCAAGAACTACAAACTTCAGTTAACTGAAGAAAGAACGTTAAACATAGAAGGTGATGATTTGTTATATGGATGGCATGCTTATTTGTTATATGAAAAAAAAGTGGATAAAGTGTTTAAGGGTCATATACTCAGAAATGCGTTGTTGAGGGTTTGGAAAAAGTACCAATACAAGCTGAACTATAAGATACCCATTTGGGCAAATCCCAGACATGCAATAGAAAATATAAGTATAGAGCAAAAAACAGAGGTGATTACTTATAAAGAGCTTCTTTTCTTGGAAAGGGGTAAATTGCAATTGAAATATTTAGATGAATTAAAAGAAGAAGGGATAATTTATACTTGGTTTCAGTATGGTCAGCTTCAAGCTAGATGGAGGGAAGATCAAAAATTTGGTGTTATATGCAAAATGAGGAAAATCTGGTGAAACAGATTAGAGATCAAAGCCAGATGCATATTAAAAGGTTGTATAATGCATTATTGGAAATAGATTCAGAAACGGAATTGGTTAAGGATTGTATGATAAAATGGGCACAAAACTTTCAGGAACCAGTGATGATGGAAACGTGGGAAAAGATTTGGGTCAGAAATGTTAAATTTATGCAAGCACAAAATTTCAGAGAGAATTTTTATAAAATGTTTTATAGATGGCACTTAGATCCTAAAAAATTATCATGTATGTACTCTAATTTGCAAGCTAAATGTTGGAGATGTGAATGTAATGATGCAACCTATTATCATATATGGTGGACCTGTAAGAAAATCAAGGCATTTTGGATAAAAATTTGGTGGGTGATGCAGAATATTCTGAAAAGAAGGTTGAAATTTACTCAATTGTTCCTATTGGGTATAACTACGGACTGTACAGTATCAGAGACTAAACTGATTTTGAATCTAATATCAGCAGCTAAGCTGTTGGTAGCGCAACAGTTAGTAGTCTGAGGATAAGTAGGTTAATCTATTTTATGATTGTTAAATGAAACACTTTGTATTTTGCTCTGGGAAGTCTGGGGGGGGAGGGGGGGATGAGGGGAGGGAAAGGGTGGGGGGAATATGGGGAGGAAGAAAATTTTTGTTTTTTGTAAAACTTTTCAATAAAAAAAAAAAGAACTACAAACTTCACTGTGGTTTAAGTCAAGGACTGGTACCTGTAACTGTATTACAGTTAATAGTTATAATAATAAAATAATATATTTCTTGATTCACAATTGTGATTGAGTCAGTAATTATGGTCCTATGCTGTGCTGGTTGTTAAAGCAGGTCATCGCATGAATCATCATCATCTTTTAACGACCCCCTAACCCCTGGTGGGGTGGAGTCTGGGCACCTGAATGGAGCTAGCAGTGTTTACTGGCCAGATGCCCTTCCTGTCACCCATGAGGAGTTATATTCTCATTGTGCCCAGAGAGAGAAATATCTGCCTCTACCTAGAATTGAACTCACAGCTTCCTGATTGCAAAGCGAGACCTCCATTTCTAGGCCACCGCACCACTCAGGTCATCCCATGAATGATCTGATTTTGTGACTTTTTTTCCCCGATGTTGTTAAGCAAACAGACTGTCTGCAAAGGGGTGTTTTTTCCCCAGAAACCAGAAATAGGTTATGTTATGCAAACAGCCTTAGAGGCAGGCCAGTTGGGAGCCCCCAAAATGGGATCCTGAGAGCGCAGGTGGGGGGCAGCTGCTGGAACTTTGAATCTGGGTCGTCAGTACTTTTTGGAGAAGGTCCATCATAACTTTGAACGGTCGCTAAGAGAGCGGTCATAACTCAAGGAATTCAATTTCAATTTCAATTTAATTCAATTTATATGCCGCCCCTCTCCGAAGACTCAGGGTGGCATATACAGGAATACCTGTGTCTGAAAAAAAAAACACCATATTGCATATTTAAGAAATCAAGAATTTATTTTCCAAATATAGAAAAATCACACGGGATTTCTCTTTGTCATAATGTCCACAGTTTAACCTTTTTTTAAAAAAAAAATATTAAAATTAAACTTCAAATTAAACAATTAGCATTTTCGGATCTTTGAAGAAAGCAGCAGAAAGAAACCCAACATCATAGATGTCAATGCCTGGGCTGTCCCTTAGGGTTTTTTAAAAGTGCTTTTGTTAGACATAATCCTAGGAATTTTGGAAGAGCCTTCCAGGGGGAAGGGGGGGTAGCAGCGAATTAAGAAAAGAGGGGAAAGTTAGTTGGGAACCTTCTCTGAGCTTGTAATAAAGCGTAATAAAACGCTTCCAAACGTTTTATTACCAGACTAGGTGACACCTTCAGTGGAGTTTAAGGGGTGTCAGCGTTGATATTCTCTGCTTCTAAGGGCCTCGTGTGGCCAGTAGGTCTAGTATTTATTTATTTATTTATTTATTTATTTATTTATTAAATTTATATACCGCCCTATTCCTAAGGGACTCAGTGATGGGAGGTCACGTCAGGTGAGGGTCACGTTACGTGAGGGTCTTGTGATGGGTCAAGGGATCCATCTCTAGAGCCAGGCAACCCCAATATCAAATCTAATCAATAAATAATAAATCAAGAATGGCCAATATAGGTGGGATCTTGCTGAGGTCCCACTGGGCCAAGGACTCAAGGGGGGCCATCACAGACGTGACCCAATTGAGAAACAGGACATGTTCACTCAAAGCAGCAGCTCCTTCTATGACGGGACCCTCCCCTGACACCACCTTCCCATCACAAGATCTACTGACCACACGGGGCCCTTTACAAGCAGAAAAAACACCAACACTGACCTCCCCTAAACTCTACTGAAGATGTTACTGTCAACCCTGAAGTGAACCTGGCTGAAGCCGTCTTGGGTTGCCACATAAGAGGGGGGGGGAATAACTAGATGGGGTTTTGTAGCCAAAACAATAAAGCTTTCCTGTGGGAACCAAGGACATTCTCACAGGCCAGGGGAGGGGCCAAGTAACCAAGCAACCGGCCAGCACCTGGGATTGGACAGCAGTGTCTTGGGAGAAAGGGAAAACTTTTACTTTTTAATTCAGTGAAAGCCCCAGGAACTTTCAGAGTCGGCTTTCACCAGTTGTGCCAATATGATGTATCCAATAAAACTGTTCTTGGGGGAAATTGCCTGCCTTGGAGTTCTGCTTTCTATGGGTGCCTTGCTTGGAACCCTGACAGTTACCTAGCCTGGTAATGAAACATTTGGAAACCAACCCACAACCTCAAGAGAATGAACCCCCCAACCCTCATCCTCCACCCGAGCTACAGATATTCACCCCCATGGCAGGGGAAAAGTTATTTTACAACCTCAGAGTCCAGGCGGGCAACATGGCTTCAACCATCTCTCCATCCTAACACGCCTGTGGGTGCCCCATCCCTGGAGGTTTTTAAGAGGTGATTGGACGGCCATTTGTCCAGAGTGGTACAGGATCTCCTGCTCGAGCAGGGGGTTGGACTAGAAGACCTCCGAGGCCCCTTCCAGCTCAGTTATTTTGTTGTTACTCTCTCTCCAGCTTGATGGGGCTGTACAACCACCTTGCAAGGAAGCTGCAAATGCATTTGCTGCAGGTTGCAGAGATGGGGAGGGCTGAGGCAGCTTCCAAATGCAGAGATTCGTGATTTCATGTCTCTTTTCCCTCTGTGTGAGTGGCCGCCTTCCCCCACCCCTGGCTCTGGACTCATCCTCACATTCCATAGAGCAGTGTTTCTCAACCTTGGAAGCTTGAAGATGGGTGGACTTCAACTCCCAGAATCCCCCAGCCAGCGCTGCTGGCTGGGGGATTCTGGGAGTTGAAGTCCACCCATCTTCAAGCTTCCAAGGTTGAGAAACACTGCCATAGAGCAATCCTCGCTAGCTCGTCTACCTCAGCCTGGAAACTGGAGGGCTGCTTAAGCATGAGCCAGCCGTGTGCTGCAGCTGCCAAAAAGGCCAATGCAATCCTGGGTTGCATCAACACAGGGATGACTTCAAGGTTGGCCCTGCTTTATGCCACTCTGGTAAGGCCACCTTGGAATACGGCATCCAGTTTTGGTCACCACGATACAGAAAAAGATCCCTTCAGCCTCCAACCCCGATAGTCTTTGACGGGGAAGAATGGGACATGATCTCCATTCCTGGTGAGTTTGGAGTTTTAAAGAAGGGAAGAAATGCAGCTGCAGGAGAGACATTCTCCCCTCGCTGCTAAGAGGGGAAGGGGGGGCACCTGGACTTCTCATCCAGCAGAAGAGGTTGCTCAGGAGCACGGAACTTGCCTGTGTCAGAAAGCAAGATGGGATTAAATTTTGTTTGCCGATTTAAAAAAAATTGCAAAAACTCCTTGGGAGTTGTTGTGGCTCCGTTACCTGAGCCTGTGTCATCGGCAGGAGAGGACTCCGAGAGTGAAGAAGAGGAGTTGGCAAGGCCTTCCTCTCCAGGACCCTCCTCTCTGGCAATGCCTCCAGAGGACACCGAAGGCCAAGAGATAGGTCCAGAGCCAAGCACGTCCCCGCAGCCACAGGTGGACAGCGACAAAGGAGATAAGTGCTGGCTGGATCCTCGACAGCGGCGCAGGGAGAAGCGTGCGCAGCAGAGGGGAAGGCGTGCCAGAGATTAGCTGAGTCACTGGACCACACCCCACAGGATATAAAAGGGAGCGTGGTGGCCGGTCAAACCTTGTGACGAACAAAGCTGAAAGCTTCCACGCCATTCTGCATTGCCGGACTTTTGCTTTAAGACTTTGCTGGAGTATCTCTGGACTTGATTAATTCCGTAATTATTGAGCTGCTTTCCTTTGATGTATCAGAAGTGGGGAGAAGTTATCTCTCCTCTTCGTAAATAATAAACGCTTGGCAGGCAGCCACTAGGTTGTTGCCAAGTTCCGTTATCATAAGGAAAAGGATTTTGCCGGCTGGTTTGGTCTTTAACTCTTGAACGTCTGTTGGCGTGTGTGCGTGGGGTTGGGGACAGAACAGGAGTGTACTAAACCGAACCCGGCTCTTCTGCCAGGGGAAGAAGAGCAAGACGTGGATCACAGATGGGGGGTGCGAGGAAAGAGTAGGGGGCTAAGAGCCACAGTGGCAGCAGGAGGGCTTGGGGCTGCACTGGGGGCTGCAGCACGGTTGAAGCGAGGGGTCGCTCCCCAAGGCCAGCTGGCTTTCCCCAAAGGTCATGTCCTGGTCAAAGGCAGCTTTCAGCAGGCGGGCCTCCTTAAGGACCTTCAGGATTCCGGGCTTCTGGGCCCCGGCTGGCAGGAGGTTGTAGTTCTCCGCAGGGTCCATCTCGAGGTCGAAGAGCAAGGGGGGCTCCTGGGGGGTGAGAGCAGTGAAGCCGCTGCAGGCCCGGTCAGGGGTTGCAGCGCTTGCGAAGGCTCCTGGAGATCGAAAGAGAGACGGGAGGCTGGTTGGGTATGGAGCATTTTATGGCGCATAGGCTTTGTGGTGTGGTTATCTTTTTAATATTGTAAACCACCCAGAGGTAGGATGGGTGGCAAATAAAGAGAGAGAGAGAGGGGTGAAAGAGAGAAGGATGAGAGAGGGATGGGGGAGGGAGGGGGAGAAAGAAGGATGAGAGAGGAGAGAGAAAGATGGGCGAGAGCGAGGGGGGAGGGAGGGGGGAGAGAAGAATGAGAGGGGAGAGAGAAAGGGAGAGAGAGGGATGAGAGGGGGAGAGGGGAGGAGGGAGAGAAAGGGATGAGAGGGAAGAGAGAGGAGAGAGCGAGGGGGAGAGGGAGGGGAGAGAGAAGGATGAGAGAGGGGAGAGAAAGATGGGAGAGAAAGAAGAATGAGAGAGGGGAGGGAGGGAGAGAAAGGGATGAGAGAGGGAAGAAAGAGGGATGAAACAGGGGAGAGAGAGGGGAGAGAAATGAGAGAGAGAATCTATCTATCTACCCATCTTTCCATCTGTCTCTGTTTCTGCCTCCCTGCCTGCCCATCTCTCCATCTCCATCTCTATCTCAGGACTGGAAGTTTCACTCCTGACCACTTTAGGCAGGCAGCAAAGAACTGGTTGCCAGTTTGCTTCCAATTCAAGGAGTTGGTTGTGACATTTGAAGCCCTTTGTGGCCAGGGACCCAGGTATCCAAGGAACCATCTTGCCCCAGTGGTTCTGGCAGAAGAGACCTCCTGCAGACCCCGCCGGTCGAGGAATTCCGGCTGATGGGTGCCAGGAGAAGGGCCTTTCCTGCTGTGGCTCCCACCCCCGGGAGCACCCTGGAAGTGAGATCTCCCCCAGCCTCCTGGCCTCCCAGAAGGGCCTTAAACCCGGCTCTGCCAACTGGCTTGGGGTTCCGATGGGGGCATCCCATCCTGGAGGTAGTCAGTAGGCTAGGAAGGACATCTCACCCCCATCCCGAATATCCTGGCTTTAAACTTAATCAATCTTTGTTCATTTTGATGGCTAATGTTTTCCACGTCTGCTTTTAGGATACGATAAGCCAGCCAGAGTCTCTTGAGAGTGAGATGGCCAGCATGTAAATCTAATCAATAAACAAAGGGCTCACCTTTGGTGAAGAAGTGGGCCTTGTACTTTCCGTAGCGGACAGCAAAAACCCCACACAGCTCATCAGGAGCTGACGGGTAGAAGAACATGGTCTGACGGGGGCTCTGTCAGAAGAATCAGACAAGACAACATCACCCTAGCCCTGATGACATTACCTAGTTTGGCAATGAAAGGTCTGCAAGTAAACAACCAAGCTCAGAAAGCATCAGGACCCCACAGTCCTCCTCCTCCTCCTCTCCAAAACTCCCACTCCCTTCTAGCACTGATGACACTACCTAGTTGGGTCATGAAACGTTTGCATGAAAGCAGCCAAGCTCAGAGAGCACCGAGGACCTCACAGTCGTCATCTTCCTCCTCCTCCTTCCCCCCTCTTCCCTCCCTTCTAGCACTGATGACGCTACCTAGTTGGGTCGTGAAACGTCTACATGAAAGCAGCCAAGCTCTGAGAGCACCGAGGACCCCAGAGAAGTCGTTGTCGTTGTGGTCATCCTCCTCCCCCACCCCACAAATCCTATTCCCTTCTAGCATTGATAATGTTACCTAGTTGGGTCATGAAATGTCTGCCTGTAAGCAGCCAAGTTCAGAGAGCACCAAGGACCCCCGTTCTCCTCCTCCTCCTCCTCTTTCCCCTTCTCCTCCCCTCCTTCCTTCTAGCACTGATGACGTTACCTAGTTGGGACATGAAACGTCTGCATGAAAACATCCAAGAAGAACTGAAGAAGCTTCTTGGATGAGAAGCGAAACGTTTTCAAGGAAAAACGGAGAACTTCCCGTTGCCTCTTGGAAAAGCACCTCTGGGACAACTGTGACCTGGATGATGGAGGATCTCCATGGACATCCAAGGGCATGGAAAGCGAGGCCCTCGCGGCCTCACAGCTGCCCCCCGAAGCCTACCTCTCCTTTCCCGAAGAGGACGGGGCTCAGGTCATATCCATCCAGCGTGACGTTGGGGAGACGCACCCCAGCCAGAGCAGCCACCGTGGGCAGGATGTCCAAGGTACTGGCCAGTTCATGGGTCACACCTGGCTCCAAGAGAAAGCAGTCAGGGAGGGCTGATTGAAGGAGCACCCCCTCTGCCCCTGCCCCATGGCAAGCTGAGGTCCTCCCGTCCCACCGGCTCACCTGGCGCAATGCGACCTGGCCAATAAGCCACAGCTGGTTCCCTCATGCCCCCTTCGTAGGTCGTCCCCTTCCCACATTTGAGCAAGCCAGAACTTCCTCCTCGGCACCCGCGCATCGTCTCTGGGCTGTCGAGAAATGAGAAATGAAATTTTAGCAAATGACTTTGAACCTCAGCAGCAGTCCAGCAAGTCCTCAACAGTAAGCAATTTATAAACAGTTTTGTTTTAATCCCCAATTTTTGAAAACTTTTGCCGCTCCAGCATTTATAAACTCTGGGCCTGTTTTGCAAGGTGGGGGGAGGGGGGTAGAAACTATTATTGTTGTAATATATCTATTGGTATTCAACTGGGGGGGGGGGGGGGCGGCACGCAGTGGTGAAATTCAAATTTTTTTTACTACCGGTTCTGGGGGCGTGGCTTGGTGGGCGTGGCAGGATACTGCAAAATCCCCATTCCCTCCCCATTTCAGAAAAAGGATATTTATTTATTTATTATTTATTTATTATTCAAATTTCTATACCGCCCTTCTCCTTTCGGACTCAGGGCGGTGAACAGCCAAGATAAAAACATCGATACAAACATCACAATTAAAATAAAGTTAAAATAATTTATAAATTTGGCCCATAATTTAAAACTTGTCAACTAAAATCAATATTAAAATTTTAAAACTAACCCTAAAATCAAGACAGACCGGCTAACTGGAAAAAATAAGTTTTTAGGGGCCGACGAAAAATCCGAAGGTCGGAGATCACTCGTATCTCTGGGGGTAGATTGTTCCATAGGGTAGGTGCCACCACAGAGAAGGCTCTCCTCATTGCAAAATCCCCATTCCCACCTCACTCTGGGGCCAGCCAGAGGTGGCAAATTTGAACTACTCAAAATTTCTGCTACCGGTTCTCCAGAACCTGCTGGATTTCACCCCTGGGGGACGATATGTGTGTGTGTGTTTTTGTCTCTTTTTTTAAGTGCCCAATTTCTTTAAAAAGGTTTTGTTTTTTAAGTTTGCCAAACTAGACTTCTTTGGGGGGTTTCCCCCTTGAAAACGTTTCTCTTCTCATCCAAGAAGCTTCTTCTGTTCTGAAAAATTGAAGAACTTCTCCAGAATGGAAGAAGCTTCTAGGGTGAGAAGCGAAATGTTTTCAAGGAAAAAACCCAAGAAAGTCTAGCTGCCTTTTGGAAAAGCACATTTGGGGCCCTGCCATGAGGTTCTGTTAAACTGGATTTTCTGGTGTTATAAGAACCCGCCCAAGCTATGCAGAGATGCTTTCATGGCAGCAGGATTCATCACCGATGGTCAGAAAGGACTGCCTGGCCTTTGCCAACCCTTGAGGCTAAACTGACCACCTTCCTGCAGCCCTCTCTCCATTCCTGAGCCAAAGGCTGGCCCCGGCTGCACACTTACCCATTGTCGGATGTGAAAAACACCAGGGAATTTTTGTGGACCCCGGCATCCTGCAAAGCTTGCAAGAGGAAGCTGACTGTTCCATCAAACTCCAGGAGGGAGTCACCATACGGTCCTCTAGAGGATCGGCCAGTGTAGTTTTGGCTCCCGAACTGGGGATAATGGGTATGCTGGAAAGAGGGGGGGAAAGACACAACCCTCAATACTGAAAGCCTCCCAGAGTCACTGACTGAGATGGGCAGCTATAGAAATTGGATGGATGAATAGAAGAGTCTCAAAAAGGATGAGGGGACTGGAGGCTGAAACATATGAAGAATGGTTGCAGGAACTGGATAGGTCTAGTTTAATGAAGAGAAGGACCAGGGGAGACATGATAGCAGTGTTGCAATATCTCAGGGGCTGCCCCAAAGAAGAGGGAGTCAAGCTATTCTCCAAAGCCCCTGAAGGCAGGAGAAGAAGCAACGGGTGGAAACTAACCAAGGAGAGAAGCAACCTGGAACTAAGGAGAAATTTCCTGGCAGTGAGGACAATCAACCAGTGGAACGGCTTGTCTTCAGAAGCTGTGGATGCTCCATCACTGGAGTCTCAAAGGTGCTTTTTCAGGAGGCAACTGGACTTTCTGGTTTTTTCTTTTGGAGATGTTTCGCTTCTCATCCAAGAAGCTTCTTCAGCTCTGACAGGATAGTGGGGAATGGAGGGATTTATATTCCTTCTCCATCCAATCAGAGCTGAAGAAGCTTCTTGGATGAGAAGCGAAACCTCTCCAAAACAAAAAACCAGAAAGTCCAGTTGCCTCCTGAAAAAGCACCTCTGGGACAACCCTGACCTGGAGGACTGAGAATCTCTACAGACTTCCATCACTGGAGGCCTCCAAAAATAACCATTTGTCTGGAACGGCATAGGGTCTCCTGTTTGAGCAGGGGGCTGGACTAGAAGACCTCCAAGGTCCCTTCCAGCTCTCTTACGCTATGATTCTATGTTGGTGTGAAAAACTGAATGACTATATGGAGACTTCTGCTTTCCAAACCCAGCAACCTAAAAGGAGCTCCAGAGCAGCCCCCGGCAGGCCCAGCCATCCCACTCAGCAGAACAAGCGCAATGGATCCCCAAAACGGATCCCCAAATCACAGGGCAGATTCCCACCAATTCTAGGAAGCTGCAACGCATCAACTAAATCCCTAAAAAAGCTCTCTAGACAGAAAGACTGCAAACATCGGCCTCCACTACAGGTAGTCCTCAAGTTAGGAGCACAGTTGAGCCCAAAATGTCTGTTGTTAAGCGAGACAGTTGTTAAGTGACCCTTTTTACGACCTTTCTTGCCACAGCTGTTAAGTGTATGGCTGCAACTGTTAAGTTAGTAACGCGGATGGGTTGCCAAAGAGGTCATGAGACCCCGGGACACTGCAACTGTCATAAGTACGAGTCAGCTGCCAAGCGTCTGAATTTTGATCATGTGACCACAGGGATGCTGCAATGGTCGTAAGTGTGAAAAACGGTCCTAGGTCCCTTTTTCAGCTCCCCTTGTAACTTCGGATAGTCACTAAGCGAACGGTTGCTAAGTCAAGGGCTACCTCTACCTGCAATCAGACTTAAGAGATAAAAGTTGGGACGTTTGTGAGATTGCCAAGTGTGGGAATATGGAATATGGAAACTTCCAGCCCCTGTTTGATCTGCAAGGCATTTTCTGCTCAGGATCGAAGGCCAAAGAGGACTGGCTGGATCAAAGGAGCCGAGCCATAAAGTTGGAGAAGGACTTTGGTCTTGGTGTGGCTTCCGCAGGGTGTGTGTCTGTGCGTGTGTGAGAGAAAGGGGGGGGGGGAGTGAGGGGAGCAGCGGAGACAGAGAAGCAGCAACACCCCCCCCCCAACAGAGAGGCTTCCTGCGCAGGACACCCAGGGCCAAAGGCCACCAAGCTTTCCATCGGACTCTCCAGATGAATGGAGACCGCAGGTTGTCCTCGATTTACGAGAGTTTAGCGTCGTTTGAAAAAAAAAATTCAGACGCTTGCCAACTGACTCCTATTTATGACGTTCGCAGCATCCGGGGGTCACAGGATGCCTTTGGTGACCTTCTGATGAGCAAAGTCAAGGGGGAAACCAGATTCATTTAACGATCGTGTCACCAACTTAAAAACTGCACTTAACAACGGTGGCAAGCGAGGTCGTAGAATGGTGCAAAATTCACTGAGCCACAGAAATGTTGGGCTCAATTGTGGTCGTACGTTGAGGACTACCTGTATACAATGGGCTGAGGTTACCCCACCCCACCCTTCCTGCTCATGCCCCCCACCACCCCCACCCCCCGCCCCAGGAGACTCACGTGGGAGGCGTAGTAGAGGAAGAAGGGCTGCTTGCGCTGGGCAGAAGCCATGATGAAATCTCGTGCAAATGCGTTGTAGTGGCCCTCCAGGTGCGGGAAGTAAATCGGCTGCTGCACAATACTCCGGTTCAGGAAGAGGGGGACGAGGACCCCCCCCTGGTCACAGACCCCAAAGCACAGAGTGCTGGGAGGGAAGCAGGTTAGGTTCTGGCAGGGGCCCTGCGAAAGAGGCGGGAGGGGTGAGGAAGGGGAGGGCAAGGGAGGAGGCACGCAGCGGAGCCCTCCCTGCAAGCCACACGGCCCCTTCCCCTCCTTTAAGCAACCCCCCACTCCCTCCGTTGGGAAACTTACAGTCAGGCTAGAAGGAGGGGGCAAGGGGGCAAGTAGCCTTGAGTCTTTGCACAGCCACAAGAGGCATAAGCCTGACAACCATCACTCCCACTTTCCCTCCTCCTTCTCTTCCTCCTTCTCCTTCTTCCACCTCCTCCTCCTCCTCCCCTCCCTCCTATCTATTTGCAAAGTGTGGCGGTGTGTTTTAATCTTCTCTCTGGGGTCCTTGGTGCTCTCTGAGTTTGGTTGTTTTCTTGCAGACGTTTCATGACCCAACTAGGTATCATAATCAGTGCTAGAAGGGAAGGGATATTTAAACAGAAAGCAAGCCCTCCCCCCTCCCTTCTAGCACTGATGATGTTCCCTAGCTGGGTCATGAAAGTCCAACCCTTCTATTGGGGATTCAGACCCTTCCACCCAAGGAGATGACAGTCCCAGGGAGCCCGGAATCCCCCCCCCCCGTCACCCCTGCAGCTTCTCACCTGGTCGTGTGAGTAGGGCACCCCCAAGAAGTGGTCAAAGCCTTGGTTGGTGGGCAGGAACATGCCGTTGGGACCCAGGCCCAGATGCCACTTGCCAACCATGGCGGTGGCATAGCTCTGCTCCTTCAGCAATTCGGCCACCGTCACCTCGGCCAGCGGGAGGCCTCCCCGCGACCCCGGATAAAAGACGCCCGGATAGATGCCGGACCGGGTCTGATAGCGTCCAGTCAGGAGGGCTGCCCTGCACAGAGAGAAACGCAGAGTCCTGGACTTACCACCATTCATTGAGGGACCATTCTAAGCTCCAACGGCACTGAAAAAAGTGGCATATGACCGTTTCTTCTGAGCCAGCTCCCCAAACCCCACAAACCCTCTGAAGAAGGGAACTCAAAGGTTCCTTTATGAGGAGCACCAGCAGCCCCGGCAAAAAGTTTCTCTCTCGCCGCAAGCTAACAAGTCCATCCAGCAGGAAATATTTTGAAGACCTAAATTAGTTGATATTAAAAATTTGTACGGCAAAGGAAAAAGGCGAGAATAAAATTAAAAATGCTGCAAGCTCTTAAAAGTAGAGGTGGTTTTGGTCTTCCAGATTGGGAACTATATTACCAAGCATCGGCACTTTCGTGGGTGAAAGAGTGGGCTAATTTGAGGAATAAAAGGCTATTAGCGTTGGAAGGGCATCCTCTGCCTGCCTTTTTATGGCACGAGAAGGGCAAGATGCACCACTACTTCCAGAGGCATCACATTAGAAATGCATTACTGCTAGCATGGACCAAAATCAAAGAACACTATTTGAAAATGCCAGAATGTTTACCTATAATGGAGGTGTGGATATAGCCCAATGTCATAAATTTGGACAAAATTATAAGATATAAGGACATATTAAACAAAAGGGGAGAACTAAAAACAAAACAAGAACTAAAAGGATTAGGAATTGATCTATTATGGTGGCCACAGTTGCAGATAAAATCAGATATGAAAAAGACAGGCAGGAGTACGGGTTTTATAATGAACCAAATGAACTGGACCAGATCTTAATGGGAACAAATCAAAAATTAATCAAGCGGACATACAGTTATTTATTGACTTACAAGTTGGAGGAGGAACAAGTAAAGGAAGCAATGATAATTTGGGCTAAGAATTTTGGTTACACAATAGATTTGGACAGGTGGCAGAAATTGTGGAATAGAAATCATAAAATCTTACAATGTCAACAGCATGCAAAGAAAACATGGACACCTAGAGAACGCACTGCTCAACATAGAAATGGAATGTATGATATTAAAAAAAATTTTTTTTTATTAAATCTGTCCAGCAGGGAGATGAATAGCTGCCTGCCACAGCTATTCATCTCCACCCCCTGCCTTTTATCCTCAAGAGCTAGGTGGGATTTCGCTAGCAGCGGTGGCTCTTCCGTCCCGAGGACCGGCCCATAGATTTCCAATGCTCTCCTCTCCTCTGCCTTCTGCACATCCGGCACTAGACCCAGCTGTTCCTCCTCTTCCTCATCAGCCACCTCCAGACCTGGGGACTGTTAACTCTCCATCTGAGGGCTGACGGACAACCTAGGTTCCACCTCTGTCCCTCTCTCTCCGCCAGCTCCATTCCCTCTTCCCTCTCGGAGCTCTCAGGTTGCCCTGATGCTGACCCTGACTCCCACACCTCCTCCTCCTCCGATTCGGCTGTTGGAGGGGCCTGCAGTCGACAGACCACAACACTGTTGTTCACACTGACGACCCTTGCAGCGTCCCCAAGGTCACGGGATCAAAATTCGTATGCTTGGCAGCTGACTCATATTATGACGGTCGCAGTGTCCCAGGGTCGCGTGATCCCCTTTTGCGACCTCCTAACAAGCAAAGTCCACGGGGAACCAAGATTCACTTGATAACCATATAACTAACTTAGCCACTTAAAAACGGCGGCATCAAAAAATTTAAAGTGGGGCAAAAACTCACTTGACCACTGTCTCACTTAGCAACAGAAATTTTGAACTCAATTTGTGGTCGTAAATCAAAGTCTACCTGTAGATGGTTAGGTCCAATCATCCTCAGAGCCAGAGCCCAGGGAAGCCAAGAGCTGAAAGGTCTCCACCTTGGACACAGAGGGCATCTCAAGAGGTTCAGCACCTCTCTTGATGCCTGTTTCCCTTTCCCTTGGGCTTTGAGGACTGCTTCATGGACAGCCTTGAACCCTCTTGACAAAAGAGGCGCCTCAGACTCTTCTGGGGTGACTCTCGGAAGAAGAGAAGGAGACCACTCTACCTGGAAGGGCTGCAGACGGAGCTGCTGCTGTAGAAGTCCGTGAAGCGCAGGCCCTCGGCAGCCATCTTGTCCAGGTTGGGGGTGGCAGAGGTGGGATGTCCATAGCTGCCCAGGTCTCCAAAGCCCAGGTCATCCGCAAAAATCAGGACGATGTTGGGGGGTTGGTAGGCTGACCCAAGGGAGGCCAGCAGCCCCAGGGAGCACAGGGCGAGGAGCCAGGATGGAGGCAAGGCTGACATGTTGCCCAGAAGGAAGCAGGAAGCCTGTCCAAGCCACGAGGTCACCAACTAGAGTGGGGCGCCAGAGGTCCAGCCCACAGCATGCCCCACTGCTCTCCAATCAGGAGAAGAGCAGTCCGGATTCAACCGTCACCGGGAGGATCTTCAGCCCGAGGTTGACTCTTCCAAGTTCTCCGGAGACCCTGCGCTCGGTCCAAGGCTGCAAAAGGAGAGAAGACTCAGGAAAAGTAGGAGAAACACCCTAGGAGAAAACAGAGCAATAAAGAAAATAATCAGTATTTCAAGAGCAGGAAGCAGCCCTGGCACTGGAAAAGCTGCCGGGAGGGGTCTAGAAATGGTTGTGCTTTTTTTTTAAAGAACAGAATAAATTCACCAACAAGCACAATGAACTCGACCGAGGAAAACAGGTTAGAACAATGGGGGCTAAGACGGAACGTTCTAGAACAGGGATCCCTACCTGATGGGTCAGACTACGTCACGCAGCATAGCTCGCCCAGCATAGCCACGATGGGAGTTGTAGTCCACCCTGGAAGTGGTGGGTTTAGCCCCCCTTGAAAAATGGAAGCCGCTGATCCGAGATGAGCCAACGGATTGCTAATCTCAAATAACACATGCAAGTCAGAGTCCCAGGGTTGGAAGGGACTTGGAGGTCTTCTAGTCCAACCCCAGGCCCCGACTGGACTTCTTAGGCCATCTGTTATTCTGTTATCCCAGACCAATGGGATAGGGTGAGAGCAATTAGCCAGTGGAAGAGAAATTGCCTCCAGAAGTTGTGGGAGTTTTTAAGAAGAGGCTGGACAACCATTTGTCTGAAGCGGTGCAGGGCTTCCTGCTTGAGCAGAGTCTAGAAGACCTCCAAGGTCCCTTCCGTCTCTCTGGTTCTATTATTTTGTAGAAAGCAAGAGCCCCTCACCCGGGGCCCTCCAAAGGTCATGCATAAGTGTCTCAGCACTACAGGGGAGTCTTTGACTTGCGACCACAATTGTGCCCAAATTTTCCATGGCTAAGCAAGACAGTTGTTCAGTGAGTTTTGCCCCATTTTACAGCCTTTCTTCCCACAGTCATTAAGTGAATCGCTGCAGTTGTGAAGTTAGTTAGTAGCACGGTTGTTAAATGAATCTGGCTTCCCCGTTGACTTTGCTTGTCAGAAGGTCACAAAATGGGAACCCGGGACGCTGCGACCGTCCTAAATATGAACCCATGGCCAAGCATCCAAATTTTGGTCCCGTGACCATGGGGATGCTGCAACGGTCACAAGTGTGAAAAGCAGCCATAAATCACTTGTTTTCCAGCGCTGCTGTAACTTTGAACAGTCTCTAAATGTAAACGTTGTAAGTCGAGGACTACTGCACAGCTTGATCTGAATCCTGACTGCTTCTCTCTTGCTGGGAGGGAGTCACCCCCCCTCCCCAACCCTTCCCTAAAAAGCCTTAGAGCAGTGTTTCTCAACCTTGGAAGCTTGAAGATGGGTGGACTTCAACTCCCAGAATCCCCCAGCCAGCGCTGCTGGCTGGGGGATTCTGGGAGTTGAAGTCCACCCATCTTCAAGCTACCAAGGTTGAGAAACACTGCCTTAGAGGAAGCCCAGCCACTTTCAGGGAGCGCCTCCAGATGCCTGGGAGGGTCCCCCAAAGGCCTCCCGGATCCCACCCGAAAGAGCTTTCCCAGCTGCGGCAGACGGAGAGCTCCTGCGGGCTGGCTCCGATGGACCCGAAGCCCCGGTGGCTAAGGAAGAGGGGCGGCTGCTTGGTCTCCCCGCGGCGCTGCTCGGCCCGGCTTAGGGCAGGGAGGGACCCCCGAGGGAAGCCCCGGAGTGCCTGGGGAAGGCTGTCCAAGCAGCCGCCCCCGAGACCCCAACCCGGCTGCAAGCGCCCCGGCCTCGCCTCGCCTCGCCTCGCCTTTACCTCGGCCGCCCCGCGGAAGCTCCGCTCCTCCGCCGATCCAGCTGTGTCTGGCGGCCCCGGCTCGAGTCACGCGGGGCAGCGGGGCCGGCCTTCAAGTGCGGGGGAGGGGCTTCTCCGGGCGGAGGGGCGGGGCTACTGCGCTGCCCGGGGCTGCCGCTCGACCTTCGCCGCCCCACCTGGCCACGCGCGGAGCCGCCGGGCAGCCCCTCGGGCCAGCTGCAGCGAGACGCCCCGGCCCCCCTGCTCCGCCGCTGGAGTAGAGGAGGGTCTTCCCGCCCTTCCCCCGCCCGGAGTCCCCGGGGCTGGGCTGCGGGAGGGGCGCCGGGCGGGCCAAGGGCTGGGTGGAAGGCCCCTCCTCTACTCCGGGCTGGGGCTCTCTCGCTGCAGCTGGCCCGAGTGGCTGCGCCCGCCTTGGGCCGCGGAGGGTCCCGGGGCTCCGGCCAAGGGCTCCAGGCTGCCCGAGGCGAGCGGGCTGCCTGCTTCGCTTCCCCCTCTCGGTCAGGGTCGCCTTTCGGCGGCCAGAAAGCTTCGCCCCGCGGGACCCCCGAGAGCGCCCAGCCCAGCCCCGCCTGCCCCCCTCCCAGAGAGCGGCTGCTTCTGCCCAGGCGGCGCTGCACGGGGGGCGTGGGGGAGACCCCCCCCTCCTCCAGAGGCTAGTGGGGACCTTTCGAAGAAGACCCAGGCGAAGGGCGTCTTCCCACCTTTTCCCCAAGGAAATTGCGGCTGCGCATGGCCCATCCCACGTTGCCAGATGCACAGGCCCGGGGACGAAGGGCGAAGGTGGCATTGCCAGGCCGGAGGGAGGCAGCACCAGACGGCTAACGACAGGCCCCCTTCGCTTCGCTTCTCCCTCTTCTCAGCCAGGCTGGAGCTGCCCTGGCAAGGCTGAGCACAGCTGCCGCCGGGAAGCGGAGGAGACTTGGGGGGGGGGGGGGGGGGGGCGGGGCAGGAGCACAAGATTGGGTTGAAGGAAGCAAGTCGCTGTTATAAACGTGTGTCCTGATTCATAACTCCCCATAAAATACCTTGGTCTCATCCAGATGCAAATCTGGTTTATTAATGTCTCATTAATAGACATTAATAAAAATTCTAATTAATATTAATATTTCCTGGTTCAACAACTTCAGAGCAAGCGCAGAGGCTGCATGGAGGGGGGGCAGAGGAGGAATCCACCTGCTTGAAAAAGGAGGAATCAGAATGGCAAACACTGAGCTCATGTCATGTGCCAAGCCCTGGCATCTCTCTTTGTGCCAGGTTGCTCTGTATTAATAATAATTATTTACTGAACATTTTCAAACAAATAACAAAGATCTCCTGTATGGAGAATTAGTGCAGGGAAAGCGCCTGAGAGGGAGACCACAGCTGCGATACCAGGATATCTGCAAGAGGGACCTAAAGGCCCTGGGAATGGACATTAACCACTGGGAAACCTTGACCTCTGATCGTTCAGCTTGGAGGCTAAAGACGCAGCATGGCCTTCTCCAATTCGAAGAGACACTTGAGGCAAAGGGGCAGTCCCGGAACCAGCGAAATCTGGGGGCTGGGCAGGGGACAGAATGGATCTGCCCTCAGGGTGGAAGGGATTGAGAGCCACTCTCCAATTGGCCTTTTCAGTCACACTAGATGCTGTGTTAGGACCTCTTTCCAGAGCACGATACCAGAGTCTCTTGAGACTGAAGGATGCCAATGAATTAACATTTTATTTATCCCACCTTTATTACTTTATAAGAACACTACTTCAAGGCAGCAAATATATATAATACTTCTTCCTCTATTTTCCACACCACAACAACCCTGTGAGGTGGGTCAGGCTGAGAGAGAGAGACAACAGAGGGACAGTTATGGTTGATTGCACAGTCAGCCAGATGTCCAGACTGGAGTTGGCATTTTTATCCGCCGATCCAGGCCTTCCCAAAGACCTGGGATAGGCAGAAGTGGATGTTTTGGGGTGTTAAGAGGTTAAGTCACAGGATGTAAGCTATTTTGAGTGAAGTTGCCTTTTGCAATTGACGGAGGGTGAATTTGTCAATGCTAACGGTGTTCAAGTGGTGCTCCAGATGTTTCGGGATTGCACCCAAGGCGCCTATTTCTATTGGGCCTACTTTTGCTTTTCCCCCCCACAATTGTTCCATTTCTGTTTGCAGGTCTTTGTGATCTTCTGTAGTTCTTTCTCTTCTCTTCTGCTGCCTCCCAGTCCTGCCACATCCACACTTCTTTGTCTTTCTTATTGACAATTGTTAAATCTGGTGTGTTGTGTGGCAAGTGCTGGTCTGTTTAAATTCTAAAGTCCCAGAGCAGTCACTGGACGCCCCCTTGAAGGAGATGCAAAATCTGCCCGGAGACAGAAGGCCCGCCAAAAGTTGAGGGGCGTGGTGAGGTAACTGCACTCAGCCAATCAGAAGAGCGGATGGAATCTAGGAGGTGTATATGAATACCGGCTGTGAGGGGATGTGGGGAACATGGGCATTGAGGCGTTTGTCCCCAGTGCAAACTCTTGGCCTCTTGTGCAGAAGTTCTTCGTAGGTTTCCCCTACCATTGTGTGAATGTTTCCTGACACACCAGAGGACACAACACAGATCACATGAAGTGTTAACGCCACTTTATAATGCCTTGGGAAGACCATGCTTGGAATAATACAAACAGTTTCGGTTGCCATGATGTAAAAAAACATATTGAGAAGAGCAACGACGATGATTAAGGGCCTGGAGACTAAAATATTTGAAGAACGGTTGCAGGAATTGGGAATATCTAATTTAACGAGGAGGAGGAGGAGTGACATAAGTTTTCCAGTATTTGAGGGGCTGCCCCAAAGAAGAGGGAGCCAAACTAATCAAGGAGAAAAACCAACTTAGAATTAAGGAGAAATTTCCTGACGGAACAATTCATCCGTAAAACAACTTCCCTCCAGAAGTTGTGGCTGCTCCATCACTGGAGGTTTTTAAGAAGAGATTGGACAGCCATCTGTCTGAAATGGTCGAGGGTCTCCTGCTTGAGCAGGGGTTGGACTAGAGGCCTCCAAGGTCCCTGGGCACAATGCCACATGCCCATGAGTTCTCCTGGCAGCAGCCATTCAAGGGCATGGACTGCCCAGCCTCAGGGCTTGATACCCAGGGGGGCTGCAGTCACTGTCAGGACAGGGGGGGTGAGTTCCCTGCCTGTCCCTCCCATGGTCTACACTGAGGAGTCTGTGTGTAAAGACGGGGGCGGATGCCAGCAAGCCAGCAAAGACTGGCAGCCTTCTGTGCCCTTTAGCTACCAAGTCAATTGAAATGCCAACCCTTCTTGCTTTGTCCCTAAGCAGCAACTCAGCCGAGGGACAGTTGAAAACTCTGCCCAGTGGGCCTCTTCATCACCTTGCCTCCCCAAAAGGGGCTACTGAATAATCTCCAGTCTCCACATCTGGGCTGCCTGGGGGCAAGGAAGCCCCCAAGCCTGCTGGAAACAGTGCCCACCCCATTGCCCAGGTAGGTGCTGAGTCCCTTGGGAGGGCTTTGCTACCCAGCTTCCACCAGGCACCCAACGAGGCTACCTCATCTCAAGTGTCTCCATCCAGATTGAGGGACGCACCGTAGGCAACCTGCTCTGCCCCATCTGGGCCATGTTGAGAAGATGGCACGGCCATTTGGCAATGACTTGCAGGCTGCAAGTTCTGAAGGATTTGGTTCCAAAGCCACACACACACACCCCCGTTACATTCCCCCGGCCCACCAGAAGGGGGAAGGTAGGGTACGTTAACAGGTCCCATTGATCAGGGATGGTCATCTGGTGGGACCACAGAAAAAGACCTTCTCAGCAGTGGCCCCTCTCTGAGGAACAACATCCCTCTGAGATACGGTTGGCCCTCGCCCTACTGCTTTTCCAAAAGGCCCTAAAAACATGGTTTTGTCAGTGGGTGTGAGGACCCCAATTGGAGACAGAGGCGATTAAGTGATTGATTGGATTGTGTTGCTTCTGCCATGGGGGAGGGGAGGGGAGGGGTGGGTGGGGAGGGTTTATGGGTCTTTATAAGACCCATATTTATGGAATCAGCTGTGGGTAAGTTGGGTGGTCATATACACATACGCATATATGTTTCATAAATAAATAAATAATGTTCTATAATTAGGAAAGCCCCACATTTGTGGCTTATTAGACCATGATCCAAACCATGGCTTCACATGATGCACGAACGTGGCTATGAAAACCTTTCCTGGTTTCTCACTGAATGGAGTTCAGCCTCAGGATGTATTTTGTGGGTTTCTTCCTTAAGTGGTAGGATGCTGGCACATTTCTTTCCTTCTCCCTTCCCTCTTGATCCTCTCCCCACCCTCCCTCCTGCTGTGGGAGGCCCTTGACCCTCTGGACTTTGCTTTGGGAGGCCCAGGGCCCCTTCCAGACCCAGAAGGCAAGCAGGCCCATCAGCTAGTGCAGCCCTATCACGCTTGGCATTAGGTCACTCAGAGAAGAATGAAGAGAAGGACCAGAGATGACATGACAGAAGTCTTCCAGTATTTGAGGGGCTGCCACAAAGAAGAGGCCAACTTGTTTTCCAAAGCACCAGAAGGCAAGGCAAGAAAGAATGGATGGAAACTAATCAAGAAGAGAACCACTCTAGAACTGAGGAGGAATTTCCAAAAAGGGAGAGCAATTAATCAGTGGAAGAGAAGTTGTGGAAGTTCTACCACTGGAGGTTTTCAAGAATAGATTGACCGCCATTTGTCAGGAATGGGATAGGGTCTCCTTCTTGAGAAGGGGGTTGGACTGGAAGACCTCCAAGGCAGTGGTGAAATCTAAAATTTGTTACTACCGGTTCTGTGGGTGGGGCTTGGTGGGGGTGGGTAATGTGACTGGGTGGGCGTGGCCATTTTTTTTTTACTTTTAAAACCATTTTTTCTACAAGAGGTTGTAAAAAAATGCTTTCAAAAGGCTCTGACGATCCCAACTGAGTTGCCTGATCAGCATTTTTTTTCTTTTAAAAGCCTCTGCCGATCAGGCAACTCAGCTTGGATCGTCAGAGGCATTTAAAAGCATTTTTTCTACAACCTCTGAAGTGGGTTCAGAAGGAAGCTAAGGATGTCCTGGAAGAAGTCTCCAAATGGAACAATTTGGGTCTCCTGGCACCGATTGAGAGATGAACTCTGCCACCTTTGGCCCTGCAATGGACTGCACATCTGGAAAAGGAGGGAGGGGAACCCCAGCCCCGTGATTTCCCAGAGAACAGGCAGCTTTTTACTATCAGGCACAAAAAATCAGGACTCTTTGTACGCTTGTAGCCTAGGAGGTTTATTCAAGCCTCTGGCCAACTAAAGTTTAACACTATTTCTATTTTATTCCTTTACAGATATTTATTTAAAAGGGGCTTCACTAAGTATGTTCATTGTTAAAGGAAAGAATCCATATACCAGCTACTAATAAATGCAGGTAGCCAAGAAAGAGCAGAGCAACTCGGCTCCTATTTTGGTTGCGTCCTCTCCTCCACCGGGACAGGAGATGGTGAAGGTGAAGGACCGCAGCTTGAACTGGACAGAAACACGGCCAGAGAATGGGAGGTGAAGGGCATCCCAAGAGAGTGAAAGAACTGGCTGAAAGTGAAGCGATGGTGCCCAAAGAGTGGAGGAGATGTCACTCTTCCAAAAGAGAGCAAGGAAGATCCTGCAAACTAAAGATCAGCCACTTTGACATTGATAGTTGGGAGTCTTCCAGAGCCAGTCAGATTTGAAAGACTCTTGCCAACAATGCAGAAATCAGCACTGATTCATCAGAACAAATCTTGCCAGACTAACCTTATCTCACTTTTTGATCAGGTAATTTTCTTTATAGATTTTGGGAATGCCAGAGGCAAAGTTACATGTGGCATGCTGATAGCAAGCTAATTAAGCATACCTGAGATTATATAACTAATAAGCGCACATGTAGTTGGCTTGAAAAACAGAATAGCAGAGTTGGAAGGAACCTCAGAGGTCTTCTACTCCATCCCCCTGTTCAAGCAGGAGACTCTATACCATTTCAGACAAATGGCTGTCCAATCTCTTTTTAAAAACTTCAAGTTTTTGAGGCACCCACAGCTTCTGAAGGGAAGCCGTTCCACTGATTAATTGTTCTCACTGCCAGGAGATTTCTCCTTAGTTCTACGAAAGTCATCCATGGAGAATGTTCTTCAAGGATTTCTCATCAAACTCAAGAAAGGCATCAAATGGGAGGCCACCAGGTATAATATAGTATAATAGCATAGCCTTTATTGTCATTGTATATCATGTATACAATGAAATTGGTTTAGCCTCTCTGGTGCAATCCGTAACAGTGAAGGTTTGGTCATCCTTGGAGGATGCTCTTCAAGGGTTTCTCCTGTGCTCTTCAAATGCTTCTACACAACTTGGAGGAAGAGTTGAAGGGATGCTTATCACATTTGCAGACCGTGGGAGTTTTGTTGAAAGCCAACTTTCCTCAGAGGAGGAATGTCATTACTTCCACAACAAGCCCATGCAACAAGTGCAGAAGGTCCATTTCAGCTGTGGGAAAGG
Source organism: Pantherophis guttatus (assembly GCF_059756535.1). NCBI lineage: Eukaryota > Metazoa > Chordata > Lepidosauria > Squamata > Colubridae > Pantherophis > Pantherophis guttatus. Next base: position 875,579 of record NC_142069.1, on the reverse strand, counting down.
CAACAAGAAAAGTACAAAAGCAGCAGCACAGGATAAACCGGAGTGGGTGTTTTGGGGGAATTGCACCTTCACGTCGACAGAGGGCAATCAACCGCTTGAAATGCCTTTGCTGTAGCGGGTGATCGAGATTCTTGTCTTGCTGGGCCGTGTTAAGGATCTGGGAGGCTGTTGCTGGATTTGCTCCAGCACGCCTGATGGAGATGATGCAGAATTGGGTAGGAGAGGCAACAATGCAATTCAAAAGCATCTTGTAGTAGCTTACATCTAAGGTCATTTAGGAAACAAAAATCAAATGCATCAGTGCACCTGATGCATTGGTAGGTGAGTGGGTGAGTGGTTGGCTGGCTGGCTGGCTGGCTGATTGGTTGGGCTGCTGACTCTTAGTAACCAGATAGATAGATCTTCCCGAATCTAGGTCTTCCGGTCTTCCAACAATGCATTGACCACCAGTGTAATCAAATCCATCCCCCATGCTACCGGTCATCTCCTCCTGCATTTTCCTTTCATATTTCCCAACATTGTGGACTTCTCAAGAATGGTAGGTCTTTGAATATCATGTCAAAAATATGATAATTCAAGTTTGGTCCTTTGTGACTCAAGTGAGATTTGTGGATTGATTTTTTTTTCTGTAGTGCATTTGTCTTGATTTCTTGACTTTCCACAATGTTCTCCAGAGACTTCTCCAGCACTTCAATACTTTTCCTATCCTGCTTCTTCAAAGTCCAACTTTCTCTTCCATTCAGTGCCACAAGGAAAGCATTTACCTGCACGATTCTGATTTTTGCAGGGGTTGACATATCCCAGCATCCGAAGAGCCTTCATTGCCCCTCTACCAAGTGCAGCACATTCCTGGACGGCTGCTTTCTTTACTATGGATAGTTGAGCCTAAAAACAGAAGCTATCCACACTTCAGTGTGGTTGCTGTACCTCTTGTCCTTAGTTTAGTTCTCCTTAGGTTTAATTGTGGTCCCATTTTTATTCCATTCTGCACCTTGGTTTTCATTACTAGAGCTTCCAGATCCTGTCAGTTTTCAGCTATCAGAATAGCGTCACCTTCCTTCCGTTTTAAAACCACATTTTTTTTGTCCAGTTCATTTCCTTTAGCCTACATTCAGCATACAGGCTGAATAAATAAGGGGAGAGGGCGCAACCGTATCTCATTCCTTTGCCAACTTGGAGCCCATCTGTTTTGCCATGTTTCTCTGGACTGTGGCTTCTTGGCCTGTATATGAGTTTCTCATGAAGGCATTAAGACCTTCCGGGATTCCCACTTCTCTGAGCATTTTCCACCACTTGATGTGATCAATGCAACCAAAGGCTTTTCTGTAATCAATGAAACACATACAGACTTCTTTTGGATATTGTGGGGTCCTTGGCGATCTCTGAGCTTGGTTCTTTTCATGCAGACATTTCATGACCCAATTAGGTAACATCATCAGGTTTAGAAGGAAGTGGGATTCATGGTCTCTGAGCTTGTTTGTTTTCTGGCACATTTCATGACCCAGCTAGGTAACTTCATCAGTGCTAGAAGGGAGTGGAGCTAGCTCTCTCTTTCTATATCACAGCTTGCCCTGTCAGTGTTGATGGGAGTGATCTTGGTGATTTCTTGATTAAGCTATTATTTACTGCCTGGTTGTTTGTCTGAGTTGGTAGTTTCTTGATTGAGTATCTTGGGATATTCTTTCATTTTTCTCAAAGGTCCAGCATGCATCAGGAATAACGTCTCAGGATTCTCGATCAGGCCACATCTTTGCAATGGTAACTGAACCCTTTCACCTCCCTGTACCAATCATAGAGTCAATTTACTTTTTGTGTACTCCATCTGATGTTGTCCGTGTGTATAGATGTTGTTGTGGTTGCTGGAAGGCTGTTAACAATGAAAAGATCATTGGATTGGTAGAACGTTTTCTGCTTCATTTCTGTTTTCTAAATCCTACAATCCAGCTCTATTTCCTTCCTTAATATTTCCAATTTTGGCAATCTGATCCCCACTCACAAAGTAGCACATCTTGCTCGCATGTTCTGTCGATTTCAGATTGTATAATGCGTATTATGAAAAGTGTGTGCGTTTCTGTGAGTAAAGGGTTTTTTTTAAAAAAAAAAGACAGATAAAATCTGTTGCAGACTAATATAAATTAAGAAAAAAAAATCAAAGACAAAGCTAAAAGTAGTTAGTCCCCTTTAACAATTTGAACAAAGCAGTTAAAAGGTGGACAGCGTCTTTTAACTCTGTTTCCAATCTTCATTACGGCGATTAGAAGTACAATTAGACAACCCGTGTCCCGTTGGGTCATTGTTTCGGAGATATTTCTGAAAACTAAGAAATAGGAAATGGAATGAATGAATGAATGAATACATAAATAAATCCGGTTCCCCAAAGCCTTCAACAATGGAAGACTTACTTCTGCCTCTCGCTCCATCTCTGTGGTCTGATGAAGGTTTCTGCCGCCTTTAGAGGGGTGGCATACATGACCTCACGCCTTGGTTGGCTCTGCTGGGTCCCCGTCCTACGGCCACAACTGAGCTCAAAGCTTCTGTCGCTAAGTAAGACAGTCGTTAAATGGGTTTTCCCCCTTTCTCGTCACAGTGGACAAGAAGTGAATCCCTCGGGTTCTTTAGTTAGTCCTACGGTTGTTAAGGTCATTGGCTTCCTCCGCTGACTTTGCTTGTCCATGAGACACTGCGACCGTCATAAATGTGAACCAGTTGCTAAGCATCCAAATTCTGATCTTGCGGACATGGGGATGCTGCAACGGTTGTAAGTGTGAAAGAGGGTCATACGTCACTTTTTTCATTGCTGTTGTCAGTTTGAACCCTCACTAAATGAGCGGTTGTAAGCTAAGGACTGTCTGTATGCTCTTAGGGGACACTCACGTCCCTCCCTTATCTCCTCCTCCAGCCCTTTTGTGGTGGGTCTTGAGGACAGAGACTAACCATCTCGGACAGGCCTCTTAGGCTCTTGAGACTCTAGAAAGAGTGCAGAGAAGAGCAACCAGGATGATGAGGGGGCAGGAGGCTGAAACGTATGAAGATCTGGGTATGCCTAGTTTAATGAAAAGAAGGATCGGGGTGACATGATAGCAGTCTTCGAGTATCCACAAAGAGGAGGGAGTCAAGCTATTCTCCAAAGCACCAAAAGGGCAGGACGAGAAGCAATAGATGGAAACCAATCAAGGAGAGAAGCAACCTGGAACTAAGCAGAAACTTCCCGATAGGGAGAAGAATTAATCAGTGGAATGACTTGTGTCCAGAAGTTGTGAACGCTCCAACACTGGGAATACTAAAGAAGAGACTGGACAGCCATTTGTCTGGACTGATATAGGGACTCCTGCTTCAGCAGGGAATTGGACTAGAAGACTTCCAAGGTCCCTTCCAATTCTGTTATTCTGTTAGATAATGGCACCAGTGAGAAAGTACTTGAAACAGCCGTTGAGTTGCAACCGAATGTCAGGGTGACATGGCTGCAAAAATGGAAAGTGGACCTTACGAGTTAATTAAGAGGATGTCCAAAGCAAGGAAGCAATGACTGTATTCCTCTCAGTCAGATAGGTGATTGCTTTGAGGAAGGAAAAAAATAACAATAGAGGCGATGGGAGAGCCCTGACAAGATGTCACAGAGCAGAAGGTCAAGATTTCTCCTCTCCCGTGCCAGGGAGGGAGGAAGCAAATCAGCCGGGGGACCCCTGGCCCCCAGAGTTTGTAGGGGGACCCCTATTCTGTAGGTAGTCCTTGACTTACAACCACAATGGAGCCCAAACTTCCTGTTGTTAACCGAGACATTTGTTAAGTGACTCTGGCTTCTCCGTTGACTTTGCTTATCCGAAGGTCGCAGAAGAGGGTCATGTGACCTCCGGAACACTGCGACCGTCATAAATATGAGTCAGTTGCCAAAAGTCTGGATTTTGATCAGGTGACCCTGGGATGCTGCAAAGGTCGTAACTCTGAAAAACGGTCCTAAGTCACATTTTTCAGTGCAGTTATAGCTTTGAAGGCACTAAACGAACTGTTGTAAGGAGAGGACTCCCTGCATTTGACGAATTCCGTGCCATCGAGTCTGTGTTGACTCTTAGCAGCCGAAGGATAGATGTCTTTTTGTTTTTCCCCAGGAAGATCAGTTCCTAATTTGGTCTTTCAAGATTTCCAACGGGGCACTGTTGTCACCGCGATACTTGGACTCTGATCGCAGCTTTTCTGACTCACAAATCTAATTCAGAGGCGTCTCCCATGGCTCAGGAACACAAATGCCTTTCAACACAATTTGTGAGCTGGCAAAGATGCCACCAGACTCCCCCTGTGATGGCTTTCAGGGCCAGATGTTGTCTGCTTACACAAGAATTGGAGCTGCTGGTTCTGAGCCACGCGTCCCCTCGCCCTCTCTCGGCCTACAGGTTGTCCTCAGCCTATGGCCACAACTGAGCCCAACATTTCTGTTGCTAAGTGAGACAGTGCTTAAGTGAGTTTTGCCCCGTTTTACAGCCTTTCCTGCCACAACTGTAGGGCGTGCCAGTTTTCAATTTCCAAACATGGGGGGTACTCAAAAGTTGTGAGGTGCCTTGGGGGTTGTAAAAGATATTTTAGTTACTCGAATATTATTTAGATGTGCTTGGTAAAGTAACTACATAAATATCATAACTTTTTACCATTTTTGTTTTGTTTTTCTCATTTGCCAGAGTTGTTAAGTGAATTGCTGCAATATCACCACAATAGGCCAGTCGAGAGAAAAGAAGGACTGGGGGTGACATGATAGCAGAATTCCAGTATTTGAGGGGCTGCCCCAAAGGAGAGCTGGTCTCCAAAGCCCCTGAAGGCAGGACAAGAAGCAATGGATGGAAACCAACCAAAGAGAGATTCAACCTGGAATGAAGGGGAAACTTAGTGAGGACAATGAACCAGTGGAACTGCTTGTCACCTGAAGTTGTGGGTGCTCCATCACTGGAGGTTTTTAAGAAGAGACCGGACAGTTGCTTGTCTCAAATTGTACGGGGTCTCCTGCTGGAGCAGGGGGCTGGACTAGAAGACCTCCAAGGCCCCTTCCAGCTCTATCCTGATTGATTGAATTGTTAAGTTAGTCACACGATGGTTGTGTGAATCTGGCTTCCCCACTGACTCTGCTTGTCAGAAGGTGGCAAAAGGGGATCACATGACCCTGGGACGCTGTGCCCATCATAAATATGAATCGGTTGCTGAGTGCCTGAATTTTGTTCACGTGACGATGGAGACATTCCAATGGTCGTAAGTATGAAAAAGGGTCATAAGTTACCTTTTTCAGTACCGCTGTAACTTTGAACGGTCAGTAAAGGAAGTGCTGTAAATCAAGGACTACCGTATTGTAGAAACCAGTCCCATATTTTATTCTTCCTGGCAGGAAGGCGGACATTGCTTTGATTCCGGTCTCTGGTCTGACTCTGCTGTGGGGGAGGGGGCTTCTTGAGAGCAACCAAGACCCCTTTTCCCACAGGCTGATGGGCCTTATAAGTACATTGGGGAGGGCAGGGAGGGGGAGCAGCTCAGAAGAGGCCTCGTCATCTGCAACTTCTTCCACTCCTGCTTTTTCTCCTTCTCTCTTTTTTCCCTTTCATAAAATAACAAAACAAAAATTCGGGGGGGGGGAGAGAAGTGGGGGGCAGACTACGTAGCTGCAGATTGTCTTGATTGTGAGCTGAGCCAAGGTAGCACAATGCAGGTGGGTGGGCGGTGGCTGCGTGGGACAATGAATGGAGCCAGCAAGGCATGGAAGCGGAAGGAAAGTGGGCTTACCTGGGGGGGGGGAGGGAGAGAGGAGCTGATTTTAGGTGAGTGGGATGTTCGGGGAGGGTTTTGAATGCAGCTCAGCCCCCTTGCAAAGCCCAGGTGAGCCCTCCTTCCCTGGGGTGAGATCCTGCCTGGTGCGGCTCTCTTCCTAGGTGCACTAAATGTTAAAAAAGAGCCAGTTTGGTGTGGTAGTTAAGGTGCTGGCATGGAAGCCAGGCAGTGGTGGGATTCAAATAATTTAACAACCGGTTCTCTGCCCTAATGACCCTCTGGGTAGACGTGGCTCGGTGGTCATGTGACTGTGTTGGCGTGGCCAACTCAACATCACTCACTGTTACAATGTAATAAGGGTTAATGGAGAGGCAGTTTCTGTAAGCAGGGCAATAAAGATTAGGCTAGAAACACCAGCAGAATGTTTCCTTCCTGCCTTCCTTACAGGATTAGCCCTGTAGTGGAAAAAAACAAAATAAGATTTCTTCCAACAACCGGTTCTCTGAATTGATTAGAAAATTAACAACCGGTTCTCCCGAATAGGTGCGAACTGGCTGAATCCCACCACTGGAGCCAGGAGACTGGGAATTCTAGTCCCACTTTAGGCACGAAAGCCTAACTTTCGACCGAAGTGGAAGGCTGCATGGCAGAGCCCGCCTGAATTCTCAGCAAGGTCACCATGGAAACCATGAGCAGGAGTGGGGAAGACGGTCTCACCCCAGTGAAGGTGTGGAAGGAGTGGTGTGTGTGTGTGTGTGTGTGTGTGTGTGTGTGTGTGTGTGTGTGCAATCAGATGTCAGCCTGGAAGGAGGAGATCTGGGGGAGGAGAGGGGCAGAGAGTGCTTTCCAGGGGGGGAGCCTGCAAGATCCTGGGATCGGATGTGATCTGCAAGAGTCCTCCAGCAGGGCCAATCAGGAACTCTTTCAGAGCAGCTCTTCCTTTCCTCCTGGATGGTGGTGGGAGGGGGCAGCTGTTTGGGGCCCACTTTTAGAGCAGAGAAGAAGCCCAGAGGCCTAGTAGGGGTCCTAGCCTTTGGACAGCTCCATCTGGTGCACGAACTGTGCCCTTTTCTAAGCTGGGGGGGGGCTTCAGACAGTCCCCCACACCTTCTCACCCTGATGATTGACTACTGCAATGCCCTCTACATGGGGCTGCCCTTGAAGACCGTTTGGAAGCTACAGCTGGTCCAGCCATCTGGTGCCCCAGTTGTACCTTTTCCTAGGTTGCCCACCCCCCGTGCATTCACTCACACCTTAGTCATCTTACAGCTGGACTACTGCAATGCCTTCTATACGGGGCTGCCCTTGAAGACCGTCGGAAGCTGAGTGAACAGCAATGAGCAGGCTGGACCACGCTCAGGTGGCGCTGGGTGAGCTGCACTGGCCGGTCACTAGCCCCCTCCCCCCGGGACTCAGCTTGGGGGGGGCAGCAAGAGTCTTCCCAGTCACAAACAAGAGAATGGGGGGTGGGGGGAGAGAAAGAAAAGATCACTGGAAGCCTGAAGTATTGGCTTCAATAGGACCAGCTCTGTGACCAGCAGCCCCACCTATTTGGGGAAACACAACTACAACCAGCGAAGCAGACTGGGACATCGGGACCGGGGTGGGGGGGTGTCAGAAAATTAAAGATGGGTTGTAGCTATGAAACCAAAGTCCTGCTCCTTTTTATGCTGCAGCCATGTCTTGCCTTTTTTAAACACACAACAACACATATGTACCTACAGGTACAAACACAACACACTGCGCGCCACCCGGGAGACAAACCTTTCCCGGTCTTCCAGCCAACTCCCTCTGGCCAGCCTGCCAGAGGAAGCCGCTTCTTCTGCGGATCACGAGAGAGATGCCCCCCCCCCAAATTGGCACTTCCCACGTGCCCAGGCGGCCACGGCAGCTGCTCCTTCCGTCAGCCCCGGCAGCTCCGATGGGCTTGAGGGGAGCTCATTTCCGTAGCCCCCTCCTTCGCGGTCTGTTTTTAGATTGCCTGGTGATGTAGCCTGCTCCCACCTGCACAGCCTGATAAGAGAGGGAGAGAGGGAGGGAGGGAGGGAGGGAGGAACAGGGAGAGAAGGGGGAAAGATAGAGGAAGGAGGGAGGGGGAGGGAGGAAGGAAGGGAGGGAGGGAGGAAGGAAGGAAGGAGGAACAGGGAGGGAGGGGGAAAAGATGGAGGGAGGAGGGAGGAAGGAAGGGAGGGAGGGAGGAAGGAAGGAAGGAGGAACAGGGAGGGAGGGGGAAAAGATGGAGGGAGGAGGGAGGAAGGAAGGGAGGGAGGAAGGAAGGAAGGAGGAACAGGGAGGGAGGGGGAAAAGATGGAGGAAGGAGGGAGGGGGAGGGAGAAAGGAAGGAAGGGAGGGAGGAAGGAAGGAAGGAGGAACAGGGAGGGAGGGGAAAAGATAGAAGAAGGAGGGAGGGAGGAGGGAGGGAGGGAGGGAGGGAGGGAGGAAAGAAGGAAGGAGGAACAGGAAGGGAGGGGGAAAAGATAGAGGAAGGAGGGAGGAAGGAAGGGAGGGAGGAAGGGAGGAAGGAAGGAAGGAAGGAACAGGGAGAGAGGGGGGGGAAAGGTAGAGGAAGGAGGGAGGAAGGAGGAACAGGGAGGGAGGGGGAAAGATAGAGGAGGGAGGGAGAGAGGGGGAAAAGGTAGAGGGAGGGAGGGAGGAAGAATTTGTCATACTTTTCTGGCAAGGAAAAAGGCCCATGGTGGGGGGTGGGGGGGGGTATGGCAGTCCTGGAAGAGCAACAAGGCTTCGGACAGGGGTCTGTAACCTTGGCAATTTTACGACTTGTTTATTTAGGAGCCCCTCTCTGGAGCCCCCATGGAACTCTCTGTGTGTATGTGAGAGAGGGGGGGGGCAAGCTGTTCAGTTCTGCTCTCCCCCCCCCATTCCAATTTTATTTGTTTTGTTCCATACATGAACCGGATTCGCGCCTGGGACCCCACCAGGGTTTTTTCCTCCCCCAGGAACCATCTGATCTCATGCGCTTCCTGAACACGGGATCCCCCTCCCGAGCCCTTCATCTGGATGCTTCCTGCCCTGACAATAGTGGTTGAGGTCACCGCTTGCTCACTTCTCAACTCTTGACAAATCAGCTTGTTGGCTTAGCCTTAGTGCAAGAGAAGTCTCTCTCTTTCTCTCCCCCCTCTCCCCCCCTCTCTCCCCACGCGCACATGTGTCCCCGGTCACATTATGCAGCTTGCAGTAAATCAAGGAGCAGCCCCCCCACACACACACACCCGCCAGCATTTCTTCTGATTTGGGTTGACTGATCCAGGTGATGCTCTCCACCTCCTTGACCACACAGCCTTCCAGAGGCCTTGGATTACGATTCCCCTCTCCCCCCCCCCACCAGCTTACTCGCCAAGGATGATGAGAGCTGTAGTCCTATGCCTGTGGGAGGCGGGTTCCGAGGTGGGAAGTCGGCTTGGTTTCACGTGGTTGGATGGCTTTGGGGTGCCGCTGGGTGGGGCCTCTCCTGCCTCCCCCCTCCCCCGTTCTGTAAAGGGGAGGGTCTCTCGCATCGGCAGATGTTTTACAGATGGGGTGCAAAGTTTCCTTTTCCAGAAGGGTGGCAAAGGATTCTGGGTACTAAAGAAAGCTGCAATGCAGATCAAGAAAGAGAGGCGTGGGGCTGGGTTGGTTTGGAGACCCCCATTTTCTGGCACCAGGCTTGCCGTGAATAGGATTGTCCAGACGTTGAGCACCTAAGACTGAGTTCCCCAACCTTCGCCACTTGGAGTCATGTGGACTTCAACTCTCAGAATTTCCCAGCCAGCAAAGCCGGAGAATTTGGGACTCATCAGACAGGCTGCTCTCCCCCCAAAGCCCCATAAAGGAGCCGGACCCACCAAGGTGCAGCAGCAATATTATGACACCACACACACACACACACACACACACACACAATTTGAAAAGGACCTCCAGGTTTTGCCTAGGTCCAGCTAGTTTTCCTTTTGCAGGATGCTTTTCATCCAGTAGCTTTTGAGATTAAGATGGGGCAGGAATTTGCCCATCAGCTCACCAGACCTGTCCTAAATTAGCTCAGCTAACTTAAGGCCAGCCTTGTGAGTGTTAGTACCGCTTTATCAGGCCTTGGTAAGGCCACACTTGGAATCCTGCATCCAATTTTGGTCACCATGATGTAAAAAAGATGTGGAGACTCTGGAAAAAGTGCAGAGAAGAGCAGCAAAGAGGATTAGGGGACTGGAGGCTAAAACATACGATGAACGGTTGCAGGAACTGGGCATAGCCAGCCTAGAGAAAAGAAGGACTGGGGGGGAGGGGGGACATCATAGCAGTCTTTCAATATTTGAGGGGCTGCCACAGGGTCTCCAGCTTGAGCAGGGGACTGGACTAGAAGACCTCCAAGGTCCCTTCCAACTCTGTAATCATCACAGGTCCAAGAGGTGGCGTGGAAGACGAGTGTGCAGGGCTGCAGACAGCACTACTTGATGCCTCCGAAGAAGAGTCCAGGGCTGTGCGTGGCCTTCGGACACCGGATGTAAAACGGGAAGGACTGTGCAGGGCCTGGGTCTCAGGAAATAGGCAGGGCAGCCTATCAGAAGAGCCAGGAAGCAGGTTTCCAGAGTCATGATTGCAATTTCCTCCCGTTCCAAAGCCACCGAGCTGGAAATCCCATTGAGAGCCTCTTCTTTGGGTCTGAATTCCCCTCCTGCCCCGGAGACCAAAAGTCAAGCCTTCCCAGGCAGGAAGAGGTGAAGGCTTGGGGCTACCAAGGTCCCCCACTTATTATTCATTTTATCATTACGGATTGAAGGTTGATGCCTGCCATCTCCCGCACAAGGTGGCTCTGGGTGTCCCCATATCCATCGCCAGAGGCTACCAAGAAGGGACTGGACAGCCCTTTGTCAATAGAAGAGAATCCAGGGACTCGACTTACAGCAGTCCTTTTAGTGACCGTTCAAAGTTACAACGGCACTGAAGAAAGGGACTTATGACCGGTTTTCACACTTACGACCATTGCAGCATCCCCATGGTTGTGCAATCAAAATTCAGACGCTTGGCCACTGGCACGGACTTATGACGGTTGTAGCATCCCGTGATCCCCTTTTCCGACCGTCCAACAAGCGAAATCAATGGGGAAGCCAAATTCACTTCACGGCCGCGTTCCTAACTTAACAGCTGCAGTGATTCACTGAACAACTGTGTCAGGAAAGGTCGTAAAGCGGGGCAAAACTCACTGAACATATGTCTCGCTTAACAACAGAAATCTGGGGCTCAGTTGCGGTCATAAGTCGAGGACTACCCTGTATCATTATTATTAATTTATTTTTTAATCCGAGGCCAAGCACAGACCCAGGTCTCCAGCGGGCTGGACTTGCTTGCCGCTTAGCAAAGAGATTCTTCGCCTACCCAGGATGGCTTTTGGAAAGAAAAGCTCCTGTGCGCTGGAGATGGTGAAGAGGTGGCTAATGCCTTCCGAAGCGACAGAGGGGGCTGGAGCAGATTTTTCCAGAGTGATGCTGGGGAGGGGGAGGGTCCGTTTCCCTCCCCCCCCCCCATTCCTTGAGAAGCAGGCATAAATATCCTTACAGTGCACCGTCATGCCTGATTTTCTTGCCAAGTCGAGTCTTGCTGCTTCCAGCCTCTTGTCTCCCATGACTGAAGGGTCCCTGCCTGGGGGGTGGGGGCTCTCAAGGCATTCCACAGTCCTTGCTGCAAACTCCCCCTCCCCAATTCTGGGAGGCTCTGGTTGGTTTACAACAAACCAGGCTTATTTCCAAAAAAGATACCGCCTGAGGATCAAAGCAGGAGAGCCTCCGGATGCCCACACAGCCATTCCCATGGTGCCCCAGCCTACTGATGCGCTTTGTCTGGTTTGGGCGTTAAGACCTTCCTAGGGCGAACCTGGGTCAGTAGAACAAATCATCGTCCAGCAGAGCCTCTCCCAGGCATGCAACAGCCCACCATAGCCACTGCCCCCCCCCCCACTTTTTCCCCCCTCAGCTATGGAAAAATGACTGGAGTTGGGAAAAGGGAAATAGTAGGTCTGTGTGTGAGAGAGAGAGACAGAGAGAGAGCACAAACTGGGGGGTGTCCTTTTCCTGGCAGGCTGGAGGAAGGAAGGGGACGGAGGGCGGGGCTGCCCTTCTCCTCCTGGCCCAATCTTCCCTGAGTGGCACGGACAGCCAGACGCTCACCCACCAGCCTCCTTCCGAGGTAAGAAATGGGACTGTAGGCAAGGGGGACGGGGCTGCCCTAGTGGCTTCAGAATCAGGAGCAACCGGACAAACCGTCCCCCAGGGACCCAACTCTGCAGCAACTCTGCAAAACTAGAAGCAGAGTTGGTTCCTGAGCCTCCAGCCTGCATCCTGCCAGGGAGGGTTGAAGAGGCTTCCTGTTGGGGCCCGGAGCATTAAACAGCTTTTGGCATAAAACCAGTAAATCTCGGTTTAGTTCTGTTTTCCTCTGTTAAAACTGGTGTGAGCATGAGAGTGTAGCCCAGAGGGCGTTGCCTACCTCTGCTTGCTGCCACTCCAGCAGGACAAGAGAAACGTTGGAAGGGGCCCTGAAGGGTCCAGAGGCCAAGCTTCTGGCTTGGGAGGCATCCGGGACCCTCTGAGGCCAGCGGGAGTCCGGTGGGGGTAGGACATGAGAGGCGGGGCAGAGTCAAGGGGGTGGCATTGCTAAGGTCCTGCTTGAGGGCTTCTCCTGGGATGAGGACGAGAGTCAGGACTGTGGAGTCTTCAAGGTTTCTTGATGAGCTAGCAATCCAGCCTCAGAACACCCTCATCTAAGGTGGGGGGAAGCAGAAGATGGAGAGGATGGGACTTTGCTGGAAATGCCCAAGTCTGCTCTGGATCCACCCCCGAAGACCAGCGTTGTACTAGGCGGGTCAGAGGCCTCTGGCCTCACCCACTTCCAGGCAAGGCAAAGCTGCTGGGTCCTTGGCCTCTTTGCCCAAAGACGTCCCTGACCTAGGAGAGAGCCAAGGGGAGGAATCAAGCAGGGTATGTGTAGGAGCTCTTATGTAGTCACAAGAGGGCTAAGTCCAAACTTCCTGGAATGCCAAGGACCCTCATCTAGTTTTACCCAGGGGCAAAGTGTGAGAAGATTCCTGTGTGTAGGTTTGAGCAATAAATCTGTCATCTTGAACCTTCACCTGTGGACCTGGTTGTTTGCACCTGACACCTGGCTCCTTATGCAACGAGGAAGACTTGGGTCTTTGGAGCTGCTGCTCAGGACCTACTCTGCACTCCTGAGCGTGGAATTGGATTGGCAGATATATGCGGCAATAAACCAGACAGAAGCCATGGTTGGGTTGAGAGGCCAGGATTGGCATGGAGCAAGCAGAAAGAGAGGAATCTTTGGGCTCTCTCGGGAGGTCCTTGTGTAGCCAGTTTTATGCTGGTGCCCCTGGACCAGGCATTCTTCTGTGATGAATCAGGTTGGCACAGGATCAGGCCTTTCGCACTGCAACTTAGTGCACTTAATGGTGCAGGATTGGGCCTTTACATATGAGCTCCCTCTGATCGAAGGTGGCGATGCTGAAGAGAGGTGTCCAAATGCCCCCTCCTTCTTCTTGTCCTCCTCCTTGAGTTGCCACCACAGTTGATATGATTCGCCTTGACCAGGTCCCTCAAATTTAGCAGCTGGTCTTTAATCTTCCATCAGAATAGAGCTGGAAGGGCTCTTGGAGGTCTTCCAGTCCAACCCCCTGCTCAAGCAGGAGACCCTCTCCCATTTCAGACAGGTCCCATCTTTTCTTCAAAACCTCCAATGTTGGAGCCTGTTTAGCAGAGTGATGGCGTTGGGGAAAAAACTGTCCTTGTGTCTAGTTGTTCTGGTGTGCAGTGCTCTATAGCGTCGTCTTGAGGGTAGGAGTTGAAACAATTTATGTCAACAGTTTATTGTCCTCCTGTCAGGAAGTTTCTCCTTAATTCCAGGTTGCTTCTCTCCTTGATGAGTGTCAGGTGATCCTTGATCAGGTGTTTTGGAGAATAAGGTGACCCCCAACTCTTCTTTGTGGCAGCCCCTCAAATCCTGGAAGGCTGCTCTCACGTCCCCCTGAATTCTTCTTTTCTCTAGACTGGCCAAACCCAGTTCCTGCAACCGTTCTCCCTGTGTTTTGGTCTCCAGGCCTTTGATCGTCTTAGTTTTTTTTTTTAATTTGATTTATATGCCGCCCTTCTCCAGAGACTCAGGGCGGCTTACAGTGTGTTAAGCAATAGCCTTCATACTTTTGTATATTTATACAAAGTCAGCTTATTGCCCCCACAAACTGGGTCCTCAATTTACCTACCTTAGAAAGGATGGAAGGCTGAGTCAACCTTGAGCCTGGGGAGATTCGAACTTACAGTAATTGCAGACAGCTGGAGTTAAATTACAATGCATTAGTCTGCTGAGCTATCCAGGCTCCTCTTCTCTGCACTTCTTCCAAAGTCTCCACATCTTTTTGTAATGTCTCAAGAAGTCTCTGTGCATTGGGGGTGGATCCCCTTCTGCTCCCACGGCGATTTCCTTGCTAACGGCATCAGATCCCCTCGGTGTCCCCCTCACCAGGAAGCCAACAAGCTGTGGCTCTCTGGGCCACGGTGTTGGATTGCCAGGAGCCACAGCATAAGTGGCAGGCACCATAGCAAAGTGTGGAGCGTGTTTAAGGGAGCAGCTGTGAGTCCTGAATTCAAATCCTATCTCATCTCAGCCATGAAAATGGTTCAGACAGCCACCACCTGTTCCCCTCTCTCTTCGCAAATGCCTTCGCTTATCTTCAAATTCAACTGATGGGGGGAGCAAGTGACCCAGTTCTAGCTCATTGGTGGGCACAAGCAAGGACAAAGAAGAGCATTTTTATGAAAACGAGGCCCCTCCCCTTTCCCATAATGACAGCCCTCTCGATGTGCATTAATTAACGCGCATGGATAATTTGCCTTTCCTTATTCACCTCCCCAAAACGGAGGCTTTTGTGCTTGCAAATGTACATTTAAAATACGTATATGAATAGCTCACACCATAGCAATAAAGGGAGGGGGAGGAATGAGGAGGAGCACCAGGGAGGGCATTAACGGTTTTAAGTGTAAATGCTTTTCAGACTGCCGCATAAAGGAAATTGAGAAGAATAGCTAATGCCAGAGAAAACAGAATTAGGAGTGAAAAGGATCGTGACAGGCGGATGCTAGCAAGGAGAAACTTAAAAGGAGATAAAAGTGTAAAAATTATGGACTCTTAAGAGATTGTCACTTTCCTATCAGAACAGAAGAACCAAGGAGAGTTCCAATTTTGTACCCAATTTTGGTCACCAGGATATAAAAAAGATATTGAGAAAAGAATGCAGAAAAAAAAAAGAAGATTAGAGGGAGGTGTGCAAAAATATATGATGAATGGTTGCAGGAGTGTGTCTCGTCTAATGAAAAGAAGAACCGGGGGGACTTGATAGCAGTCTTTGAGGGGCTGCCACAGAGAAGAGGGGGTCAACTTATAAGACAAGAAGCAGGAATGACTTGACTCCAGAGCAGTGGGGGGAATTTCAGCCAGTTTACACCCCTTCGGGAGAACCGCTTGTTAACTTTCTGAGCAGTTTGGCGAACTGGTTGTTGGAAGAAATCATTAGGGCAGAGAACCGGTTGTTAAATTACTTGAATCCCACCACTGCTCCAGAGGTTGTGGGGGCTCCGTCACCAGAGGGTTTCAAGAAGAGGTCTGGAATGGTATGGGGTCTCCTGCTTGAGCAAGGGGTTGGACTGGAAGTCCTCCGGGGTCCCCTCCAACTCTGGTTATACTGTAAAGTTGCATTTAGGGAGGAGAAGCCAAAGAAACATTTTATTTATTTATTTATTTATTAAATTTATATCCTGCCCTTCTCCCCGAAGGGACTCAGAGTAGTGAACAGCCGAGAATTAAAATAAAATACACTATAAAAGTTAAAATAATTAAAAATAAATTAAATTAAACAGCCGCCCCAATTTAAAACCCCTAGCAATACAATTAAAAAAAAAATCCTAAAACCTATTCAGGCCAGGCCGGCTTGCTGAAATAAAAACGTCTTCAGGGCCTTACGGAAAGTGCGGAGATCCGGAATCAGCCGTATTCCGGGAGGTAGCTCGTTCCAGAGGGCGGGTGCTCCCACAGAGAAGGCCCTCCCCCTGGGGGCCGCCAGCCGACATTGCTTGACCGACGGCACCCTGAGGAGGCCCTCTCTGTGAGAGCGTATTGGCCGGTGGGAGGTTATCGGTAGCAGCAGGCGGTCTCGTAAATACCCTGGCCCTAAGCCATGGAGCACTTTAAAGGTGAGAACCAACACCTTGAAGCGCACCTGGAAGACCACCGGGAGCCAGTGCAGCTCGCGCAGGAGAGGTGTTATATGGGGGCGCCATGTCGCTCCCGTGATCACCCGCGCAGCCGCATTCTGGACCAGTTGGAGCCTCCGGGTGCTGCTCAAGGGGAGCCCCATGTAGAGGGCGTTGCAGTAGTCCAGGCGAGAGGTGACGAGAGCATGAGTGACTGTGCATAAGGAATCCCAACTCAGAAAGGGGCACAACTGGCGTATCAGGCGAACCTGATAAAAAGCCCCCCTGGCCACGGCCGTCTTATGCTCTTCTAAAGACAGCCATGTGTCCAGGAGGACACCCAAGTTGCGAGCCCCCTCTGTGGGGGTCAATGACTCACCCCCAATAGCCAGCGATGGCGCTAGCTGGCTATATCGGGATGCCGGCATCCACAGCCACTCGGTCTTGGAAGGGTTGAGTCGGAGCCTGTTCCTCCCCATGCAGCAACTGGAGGAATCTTCTCTTAGGAGTGACACGAGGGAAGGGAATCTTGGGGTCTTTGAAAATTGCAACTAATTCCAAAGCTGATGGATCATCAGACACCCTGAAGGTCCAGCATCCAGGTGACTCTTCTGCATTTGTCAGACATGCCCGATTCCATGTGTCACATTTTAAGGTATCCTGAAGTATGCCGAGCCCAGGAAGTGTAGCCAAAAAGGGGATTATATCCAGGAAAGAAAAAGGGAAGAGAAGAGCCTGCTAGAGAAGAGTACCAATAGAAGGGAATATTTGGAGCTCAGGTCCAACTGTGGAGTCCTTGGTGCTCTCTGAGTTGTGTTGTTTCCTTGCAGACATTTCATGACCAAAATAGGGAACATCATCAGTGCTCGAAAGGAGTGGGATTTGCTCAGGGGTGAAATCTACTTGTGCACGCTTGGCGCAGGCGCACAAACACAGGGTCAAAAGCAGGTTACTTCCTGGTTAAAACCAGGAAGTAACGATGTCTGGGCAGCTTGGCGCTGCCGCTGCTACCGGTTCATTAAACCACGTGCTGCCGCCACTACTGGATTGCCCGAACCGGTGCGAACCAGTAGCATTTCACCCCTGGATTTGCTCTCTCTTTATATATGAGTGGCTGCCCTGTCAGTGTTGGTGGGGGTGTTCTTGGTTGTTCCTTGATTAGGTTGTCTACTGCTGATTGATTGTCTGAGGTGGGAGTTCCTTGACTGGAGCCTAGTTTAAAGCTTGATTGTTGACAGGCCACTGACGGGGCAAACCACCTGTGTATAAATAGAGAACAAACCCCCTCCCTTCTGGCGCTGATGATGTTACCTAGTTGGGTCAGGAACATCTGCAAGAAAATCACTCAGAGAGCACCAAGGACCCCACAGTCCTCCTCCTCCTCCTCCTCCTCCTCCTCCTCCTCCTCCTTTCTACAAACCCTCCTCCCTTCCAAAACTTATAATGTTACCTAGTTTGGGTCATGAAACGTCTGCAAGAAAACCACCAAGCTCAGAGAGCATCAAGGACCTGACTGGAGAAGAGTAGATGAAAAGGCAGGAGAAACACAAGTTGGAAATCAGAGGGGGGGGGGGGTTGCAGGTATCAGCCAAGTCTTAGAAGAAACCTGGGTGAAAGGAGTCCTAAAAGCAAGGGGCCCCTTGCTAAAGGTGGGCTTTCCTTTCCTGATAGCCCTGGAGGCATTTCTGCAGGAGGGGGATCCCCGCAGTGAGCAGGAATAGCTGACATCCTAGCTGACCTTTTCTGCCTCTGAGAGCTTTGACCACCCTGGCACAAAATTGCTCCCTTCCAAGGGAAGGGTCTTCCTCTTGTCCCCAGCCCACGAGTGCAACAGGTGGAGGAGGCCCTCCTACCTAAGCAGAATTTTCACCCTTCTTCTGACTCTGCCCAGGGAGCACCTCCAGGTGCATGAAATCTGGGTTTTGCCAGCCAGGATCTTGAAGGGAGATTCCAGTGGTGGAACAGAGGCAGAAAAGGCCACAGGAATCACAGGTGCCGGTCAGGTTTTCTGCCATCTCAAACATGGATGAAGAGCACTTCCTCTCAATGGTGGGGAAAGCCTCTGGAGCAGCGATTGAAGGTGGAGGGAAGTTGCTAATAACTGGTATTAAGTTGTAAAGAGGAAGAGCTAAGAAACTAAACCGGTTTGTGTAGGGTTTTCTTCAGAGCGTCTATCCCCTGCTTGTGAAGGTGAAGCAGGAAGTTCATCGGATAACAGGTGGCAAGAGCTTCTCCTTCCTTTCTGTGGCCATCTGGGCTCGCATGAAAGCCACCAACGCTTGTCTTTGGGAAGACGCCAGTTGACAGGAATGCAATCTAGAAATAATACTTGTACATCCTCAGATTGGAAGCTTCTCCCAGAACATCTCGGAGGCCTGTGGCTGTTTGTATTTATGAAACATATTTGAAGCTCTGATGTAGGGTATAAATTTGAGGCTCAATCCATCCATCCATCCATCCATCCATCCATCCATCCATCCATCCATCCATCCATCAGAATAGAGCTGGAAGGGACCTTGGAGGCCTTCTAGTCCAACCTCCTGCTCAAGAGGAGACCCTATATTACTTCAGATAAATGGCTGTCCAGTTTCTTCTTAAAAACCTCCAGCGATGGAGCTCCCACAACTTCTGGAGGGAAGTTGTTCCACCGGTTAATTTCCTCACTATTAGGAAGTTTGTCCTTAATTCCTGGTTGCTTCTCTCCTTGATTAGCTTCCATTCGTTGCTCCTTGTTTTGCCTTCTGGTGCTTTGGAGAATAAGTTGACCCCCTCTTCTTTGTGGCAGCCCCTCAAATACTGGAACACTGTTATCATGTCCTCCGTAGTCCTTCTTTTCTCTAGACTGGCCATGCCCAAATCCTGCAACTGTTTGTCATGTTTTAGTCTTCAGTCCCCTAATTATCCGAGTTGCTCTTCTCTGCACTTTTCCCAAAGTCTCAACATCTTTTTTCTAATGTGGTGACCAAAATGGGATGCCGTATTCCAGGTGTGGCTTTACTAATGATTTATAAAGCAGTACTAAGACTTCACGTGATTTTGATTCTATGCTTCTGTTTATACAACCAAGGATTTTATTAGCTTTTTTGGCTGCTGCCGCTCACGGCTGACTCATGTGTAAGGGAGCGTCCCGAGGACTCCAAGGTCCCTCTCGCAGTTACTGATTTTGAGCCAGGTTTCGTCTAGTCTATGCTTGTACCTTTGTTTTTTCCTGCCTAGGTGTAAAATTTTGCTTATCACTCAGATACAGAACATAGAATAACAGAGTTGGAAGGGACCTCGGAGGTCTTCTAGTCCAACCCCCTGCCCAGGCAGGAAACCCTACACCACTTCAGGCAGATGGTTATCCAACATCTTAAAAATTCCCAGTGTTGGAGTTCCAGTGATAAGTGTTACCATTTCTGATATTGGTGAAAGTCATAAACAGCCTTGCTCTTCTCCACTCAGATCCTTCAGCCATCCTGAAACAACAATGAAAAATAAATAAATAGATTTTGAGTGGTTTGTCAATGGCTTCCAACAATGCATTCCAGAGATGACTCCCTAAAGCCTCTGTTGAAATGTCTAAAGCTCATCAATTAATTCACCAAAAGGCAGATGACCAATTAATTGATGCCTCGGTAGGCTTCCTAATAATCTCTGTGCAAGTTTCTTGCTGCAAGCATCCAAGCTTCAGTGTAGATTTTGGTCTTGGGAGTGCGGTGGGGGGTGAGCGAGAGATTTGCACTCTTCGCCTCCTCATTCAAGCCCCCCTCAAAGTGAAGCCAGATGGTCCGAGATCAAAGCAAAGAAATTTCATGGAGCCAAGGAAAATAATTTGCATAGGAAGTGTTTGTGCTGTCCAGTCCTCTGCCAGGAGAAATGAGACTTCACACTGCCTTTGCTGAGCCCAACATCTTCTGGGATTTACTTGAGAGTTCCCAAAATCTTTAGTTTGTGCCTATGGCCGATGGTTTTGGGAGAAAGATGGCTAGCATTAGCCATGTTCTTCCTGGATTCTGGTGGACATTGCCTCAGTTTCCCAGCTTGTTCAATTTTTCAAACTGATTCCATACACACCATACTCCTGAAGGCATCCAAGAGGCCATTATGAGAAACCCAACACTGAAGGACCTTCTTCTCTGCCATTCCCATTGCTAACACAGAAATCTCTGCGGAATCACTAGATTTCCTGGATCAAGCAATGGGTCAGACATGGAATGGTAGATGATTTCTCCTCCTCCTCCTCCTCCTCCTCCTCCTCCTCCTCCTCCTCCTCCCCCCCCCCTTTCTTCCTGTTCCTCCTGCTCCTGCTCCACCACCACCACTTCAAATGTCAAGGGAGATGCAAAGTTCTGGTTCTTCAGGAGGCCTCAACCATTGTTATTGGACGCTGTTGTAGGATGTCTATAGTCCTTCTCTGTGCTTCCAATTGCTGTGAAACCTTTCCTATCGTAACCTTCAATGGCTTGTTACAGGATGACTATTGGGGTTTGTTGACTGAATTAATCCTCTACCGTAGTTACTTCTCCTGACCTTAATCCTTCTAATAACCCCTCCCCACCCCCACCCCCAGCCTTACAGCCTGCATTTTGGTGATCTTCAGGAGGGTTTAGTACCTGACAGGAGACGGGAAGGACAGGGATCTTTGAGCCCAGGTATTTTCATGTTTTCATACACAAGAGCCATCGGCCCTTGGGTAGCCGTTGGTCAGGAGTGGGAGAGGGTCTCCTGTTGGGCCAGGGGGTTGGATGAGAAGACCCCTTCCTCGGGGGAGTTTCTTTCATGATTTTCAACATTGCTTCTTCTGCTCCATTTTTGTTTTATAATCAGGATCTTAGGAAGGATCCCAAGTGGATTCTCTGGCACGGAGAGCAAAAGGCTGGCAGAGCACTTGATCACTTCCTGCTGGTATTTCAGTCGGGAAAAGGGCAGCTAGTCTTTGACTTACAGCCATTCATCTAGCAAATGTTCAAAGTTACTACAGCACTGAAAAAGTGACTTATCATTAGTCCTCGCTCTTACAACGCTCTTACTCTGGGTGGAGGGCACAGGACTCCTCCGGCCTGGGATCAGCCGTGGGCTTCTCCTCCTACAGCTCTGAGCAAGGTTGCCCCACGAAGCCAACCAGGGGGGGTGGGGCTGCTGGAGGAGGGGCCTCCAAAGGTGGCCACTTTAAACTTCTGGACTTTAACTCCCAGGATTTCCCAGGCTGGGGAATTCTGGGAGTGGAAGTCCACAAGTTTTAAAGTGGCCAAGTTTGGAGACCCCCTCCGAGACGCACGGCATCCTTGCCGGGGTGGCAAAGGCTCTCCCGTTTCCATAGAAACCACCCCAGCCTTGCGAGAGAGGCGTGGGGGCAGAGTGTGCCCGATGCATCCCTGGCTGTGCCCCAGAAGGTCTGGCATCCTCCCCCGGAATGCAGCCTCGTGTTGATTTTCCTCAGCTGGTACCCAGCAACTCCAACTCCCATGCTCCCCAGCCGCTTGGTTGAAAGGAGCGGGAGAAGGGGGCCGAGAGAAGCCCCAGGCCTTGGGTCTAAGGGGAGGGGGGTGCTTGGGGCCGGGCAGCGGGCGGAGAGGCTGCCGCCCTGCCATCCCCGCAGCTCTCCCCCTCCCCTCCCCTCCCCTCCGGCGGACAACTTTTCCGGCTGCCCTTCCTCGCCGCCCCCTCCTCCCTCATTGCCATGGCGACGCTGGAAACTCCCGGCTGCCGAGGGGGCTGAGTTTGCGGCAGGGAACGGAGCTCGCTCCTCCGGCCCCTCGACAGCGCCCGACGGCCCCCGAGCCCCTCCGGGACCCCGCAAGGTAAGCGCCGCGCGGCTGAGCGCTCGGGCTGGGCAGCCCCGGGTGGGTCCGGGACCCCGCAGACGCTCGGCGGGCGCACAAGCCTGAAGCTGCCGTTGGTCCGGGATGGGCGAGGGAGCCCGGGAGTCGACCTTCCGTGGCCTTGGCCCAAGTTTAGACTCTCAGATCCCAGCCAGGTCCAGTCTGGGGCGCTGCACTGATGCCGCTGCAAGCCTCGAGTTAATGAAGCCCTTGGCCCCCGAATTGAGTGGGCTCTCCTGCTTGAGCTCCCTTCCAGCCCTCTTCTTCTACGTCCTGGTTCCAAGTTTACTTTGCAGATTCTAGCCTAGCTCTGGTGCCCTGGTCCAGTCCAAGCATTAAGCATCAAGCTTAATTAATTAATTGATGCTAACGAAGCATTAAGCGTCAAGAGAGCCATTGGCCCAGAAGTGGATAGGGTCTCCTGCTTGAGCAGGGGGTTGGACTAGAAGACCTCGGAGGTCCCTTCCAGCTTTGCTGCTTCAGTTATTATTTTGCTGTCAGCAGAGCAAAGGAGCCACTGCAGGGAGGTGGGACGCCAAGAGGGGCAGCAATCCACGCCTGTCCCCACAGCAGTGCGTCCAAACTGGCGTGGGCAAACAGGGGGCGGCCCATTGCAAGTGTGCCAGTACTGATTTTCTCAGCCGCTGCTGGCGTAATGCGCTCAGGGCGATGTCTGGAGAAAGACCCCAGGTCGGGCACAGCAGCAGCCCACACAGTCTGAAGAAGTGGGGCACTGCCAGCCTGGATGGGGGAGTGGGCACCAAGCTCCTACGCAGGACAGACAGACCAATGCCTCCTGCGAAATGTAACCTGCCACCTCTGCCCAGTGGTTCTTTGCCTCATTTCAAGCCTTCCTGCCTGGCATCCAGAGTCTTGCCATCAGGGCCCTCCCCACAGCTCAGGGGGACCTGGATCTGGGGTACCTTTAGCTGCCCACAGTTGGCATTACCAGGGAGGCTGTGGGAAGAGGCAGGACAGCTGGCAGGGCGTGGCGGCATGTGCCCAGGGACAGAAAAACCCATGTCCCTTTTAGTTTTGGCACCCTTGGGAAAACGGTTGTATGAAGATGCGTTTCTGGGCATAGAAGAACATCCTCCTATAGGGGATGAATTGGGGTGGAGTCTTCGGGGAGGGGGCCATGCCAACTCTTGTGCCAGCTTAGAGGGAAGCCCTGTGACTTTAGCCGGCTGGGGAATTCTGGGAGTTGAAGTCCACAAGTTGCCAAGGTTAGAGACCCCTGCTCTACAGGGTGACCAATTTTATCCATTTCAGAATAAGGTGAAAAATTAGCGGGGGTGGGGGGATTACAGTCTTGCTTCCCCAGGCCTGCTTTGGCTTTGGGTCTTGCTGGACTTGGCCGCCTGATTTCTGAGGACCAAGGCTGGATCCCTGGGGATTCCTGGATCCTCCCCGGATCCTTTGCTAGGCAGCCATGCAGGAGAGTTGCAGTCGTCCTTCCGAGATATTCCAGGGTTTCCCAGCCTATCCAGCAGGCTTGGGAACTCCCTGCTCAGCTGCTCAGGTTGGGCCAAGCTTGGCTGGGGCGGAGAGACAAGAACTATTGAAATGCCTACGTGGTGCCCAGGGGTCGGTTTTGACCTTTGGGTGATACTTTGAGGGTTCAAAAATGGGTGGTTTGCAGAACCTAGTCGGTGGATGTGGTTGGGATTCCTTCGGGCTATTCGGTTTTATAAAAGGGAAAGCTAGATTTTAAAAAAAATCCTACTTCAGGATGGACAGCCATTCAAGAATGAATTCATGAAAGGTTGCAGGAATTGGGTATGTCTAGGTTAATTGAAAAGAGGGCTGGGGGGGGGGGGATGGACAAGAATGATAGCAGACTTCCAGTACTTGGAGGGCTGCCACAGAGAAGAGGGGGGCCACCTGTTCTCCAAAGCACCTGAAGGCAGGACAAGAAGCAATGGGTGGAAACTAATCAAGGGGAGAAGCAACCTGGAGAAATGTCTTGACAATTAGAACAATTAATCGGTGGAACAGCTTCCCTCAAGAAGTTGTGGGAGCTCCATCACTGGAGATTATTAAGAAGAGCCTGGACAGCCATGTGTCTGGAATGGTGTAAGGTCTCCTGCTTGAGCAGGGGGTTGGGCTAGAGGACCTCCAAGGTGCCCCTTCCTTCCAGTTCTCTCCTCTTTTGGAGTGAAAGACAAAAGACCCTTTTGCACTCTCAGTTTTTAGTCTTTCTTTAACTGTGGTCCTGTCAGCCACCGTTTGGATAGTGAGATGGATAACATATAAATTTAATTAATAACAATAATTAAGTAAATTCTGGAGTGATAGCGTTCCAGTAGGGCTATTTGTGTGTTCTACCCCGGCTCCTCTATAGTTACTGACATGAGTCAGCTTTGACAATGTGGTGCATGCCTACTCCCCACCCCAACACACACACACACACACACACACACACACAAAACACAATGAGAGAACTCATTTCACCTCCTACGGAAAGTTCCGGAGAGGTGACGGCGGCTGTTGTGGGCAGTAGGGACGTGTCTCTTCGAAATCCGTCCCCTCATAATTGGCAGCTGGTTCAGGAGAAAGCCCCTCGGGTGGTTTCTCTGCCCCAAAGCTGCCCCTTGGGCTCCCCCTCCTAGCAGCCCCAAGGGGTGTCCGGTGACCCACAACTCAGCCGGTTGTCCCTGGAGATGCATCTCCATCACTGGAAGTGAGGCCCACTCGGCCCACCCAAGAGGGACCCTCGCCTGCTTCTGATGCTCCTACTGCGGTCCTTTGGGGTGGCTGAGACTCTGGCGTGACCCAAAGAAAAGTTGGTGTCAACCCTGAGCTGGTAAGGGATGGAGGCTTCAGCTCTCCTGGGCCTCTGGGGTCCCCCCATCCAGTTTATCCTAGCAGGGACTAGAGAGCCTCCAGGAGCCCTTTGAGGGACACCTGCCCGCCCCCCCTTTCCTTCTCCTCCCGCACCCGAGGCTGCTTTGGGTGGAGGGGTCTGTTGTGGGGGTAGGAAGGAAGAGGAAGCGCACGGGAGGGGTGCTTGGGGTAGCCGGCCGGCCAGAGGCACCGAGCGCCTGTCTTGCAAAAGCTGCTCCTGGGTGTAAGGGGAGAAAGCTGAGGAAGAAGGAAAAGATGTGAGAAAGTGGAATTGTGCCCTGGAGTCTAGGAACCTTGCTACCTTGGGCCCCTCGACCTTGGCTGGAGGTCTAAACTTGTGTTACTGTTTTTGACTCTTGCGATTGTCCTACCTGGCAGGGTCAGCGTGCAGGGAAAGGTAGCCGACGCAGAGGCCAAAGATAATACAGGTAGTCCTTGATTTACGACCATAATCCTGTCCAAAAGTTCTGTTGCTAAGTGAGACGGTGGCTAAATGAGTTTTGGCATATTTCACGGCCTTTCTTGCCACCGTTGCTAAGCGAATCACTGCAGTTGATAAGTGAGTAACACGGGCGTTAAGTGAATCTGGCTTCCCCCTTGACTTTGCTGGTCAGAAGGTCGCAAAAGGGGATGACGTGATCCCGGGACACTGCGACCGTCATAAATAGGACGCAAGCCTCTGAATTTGGATCAGGTGACGGTGGGGGATGCTGCCACGGTCATAAGTGTGAAAAACGGTCATAAGTCACTTTTTCAGTGTCATCGTTAACTTTGAACGGTCAGTAAATGAAGTGATGTAAAAGAAGGCCAGCTTTTATTTTGGCAGCATTAGCACCAGAGGAAGAGGAAGAGGAGGGGGGGAGGAGGCAGCAGGAGCCTGGCCTGGGGAGTCTCTTTCGGCTTCCTGCCCTTCCTCCGGGTTGGGTGGCATTGGGAGGGCAGTGCCTAGCCTGAAGGCGCCAGGGCAGGAGTCCTTCCCTTGGGAAGAGCTGGCTGTGCTCAGAATGGCTGGTGCTTCCTGCCTGGAGTTTTCGGCCTTTTTATAGACGCTCCTAAAGAATGTCCGGAAAAGCGTCCAGGGCCAGGCTGGCCGGCATTGTTTCCAGGGGGCAGGAAGAGGCTCTGGGGTCTGGGCCAGCTCAAGAGGGGTCCCAGGAGAGAGGCCGGAGCAGAGGCTGAGGTCCCCAGCAATCTGGGCGGAGGGCTTTGGACCTCTCCGCCTGGCTCAGCCGGCATCTGGCCGGCACACGGAGCGACCAGCACAGCCTTCTGGCTCGGCTCTCCGTCCAAGGAGACGGGCTGGGAGGCCTGCAGAATTTTAGTGCCACGGACGGAGGGAAATGGGCTGCTTCAGGGGAGCACTGGCTGTCTCGTGGAAACGAAAGTGGTGCCGGGGACACACACACACACACACACACAGACACACACACACAGAGTGTGGCATTTCCGGATGTTTATTTGGCTGATGTTTAGCACTCCTATGAAGCTAGTCTAGAGGAAAGAAGGACTAGGGGGGACATGATAGCAGTCTTCCAACATCTCAGGGGCTGCCCCAAAGAAGAGGGGGGGGCGTTCAACCTCTTCTCCAAAGCACCTGAAGGCAAGAGAAGAAGCAACGGATGGAAACTACTCAAGGAGAGAAGCAACCTGGAGTTAAGGAGAAACTTCCTGACATTGAGAGCAATTAATCAGTGGAACGGAAGTTGCCTCCGGAAATTGTGGGGGCTCCATCACTGGAGGCTTTTAAGAAGATACTGGACAGCCAATATAGGGTCTCCTGCTTGAACATGGGGTTGGACTAGAAGACCTCCATCGTCCCTTCCAGCTCTATTCTGATTGAAAGGTCATCAGATACAAACAGGGGGACACAGCCTGCTTAGGAAAAGGACCCCAAACCTCAGTGAGCGTGTGAAGGGGAGTCCCTGCCTATCTGCATGTTGCCTTGAATAACCCCGGCCGTCCCCTGATCTGCAGGGAGGGGTCACAAAAGTAAAGATGGCAGTTTCACCCTTGTAATCGATGCCATCACCCTTCCGATGGCCCGGCAGCAGGCATGGAAAGCCCGGTGGCAATGATGGCAGGGGCACAGTCGCCATCTTCAGTTTTTTGCTCTGCTGTGAAGAAGCAACGTAAGAGAAAATCAGAGTCCAGTTGGAGAAAACAAGTTAACATTTTGTAAAGAAAGGACCAGGGCAGTTTGACATCCAGGATGCCCAACCGGCGTCAAGAACCACCTGCAAAGGAGCCACTGAGGGGCCCCTAGTGGCATTCCAGGGTGGCCCCAGCACGAGTCAAAAGCAAAAGGGCCAGATTTGTGTGCAGCCGGATTTCAGGCTGGGTTTGGAGCTTTTTAAAGGTGCGAGTGGAAGCGGTTTCCTCCCAGGAGGCTCTGCTCCCTTTCACCTGCTTAAGCAGCTCGCCAAAGCAAAGATGGGGGCCAAAAATTGGAACACCGCTTGGCCTCCTTTCCTCTCTAGAAGGTTGGGAGGCTGAGCAGCAGGCCCTGAGAAAGACCCCTCTGCTCTTCACAAAGAGGGAGGGAAGGAGGGAGGGAGGGAGGGAGGGAAGGAAGGAAGGAAGGAAGGAAGGAGGGAGGGAGATGGGAATAAGAGGGAGGGAGGAATGAAGGAAGGAAGGAAGGAAGGAAGGAGATGGGAATAAGGGAGGGAGGGAGAAAGGAAGGAAGGAAGGAAGGAAGGAAGGAGATGGGAATAAGGGAGGGAGGGAGGAAGGAAGGAAGGAAGGAAGGAAGGAAGGAGATGAGAATAAGAGGGAGGGAGGGAGGGAAGGAAGGAAGGAAGGAAGGAGGAAGGAGATGGGAATAAGGGAGGGAGGGAGGAAGGAAGGAAGGAAGGAGATGAGAATAAGAGGGAGGGAAGGAAGGAAGGAGGGAGGGAGGGTGATGGGAATAAGAGGGAGGGAGGGAAGGAAGGAAGGAAGGAAGGAAGGAAGGAAGGAGAAGGAGATGGGAATAAGAGGGAGGGAGGGAGGGAAGGAAGGAAGGAAGGAAGGAAGGACGGGGAGAGAGGAAAGCAGTTGCCAAGGGTCTGAATCTTGATCATGTGTCCGTGTGGATGCTGCCAGCGTCAGAAGTGTGAAAAATGGTCATGTCACTTTTTGTCAGTGCCGTTTTAACTTTTGAACGGTCATTAGAGGAAGTGTTGTAAGTCGAGGACCACCCGCAGTGCCGGGGGGGGGCAGCCCATCCGGATGTTTCCTTTCCTGGGGAGTTCAGCCAGTGAGGGGGCGAATCCAAAGAAGGGTCTGTGATTCCCGGAGGCGGAAGAGACAAAAGGCTGGGAAATAAAAGAGAAAATTAAGCAAGGCGGCCTGTTCGGAAGTCGGCAGAGAAGTGATTAATTCTGAATCCACCCACCGGCTGGTATTCCGAGGCGCCCAGGCGGATTTCGGCCTCAGGAGGGAGCAGGAGAAGGGAGAGAGCTGGCGGAGCGCCTGCCCAAGGGCCACGCAGGATTCCTCGCCACCCGCGAGGGAGAGGGAGGCTGCCCCTGGGGGGCTCAGCAGTGACGCCCAGGCCTGGAGGACGGACCGCCTGCCCCTTCGGCCCCTCCTCAGAGAGGGGAGCATCTCCTGGCCCCAGGGATGAAGGTCTTTCCCTCCTTCTCTCCCTCCCTCCTCTTTCTACTCTGTCTCCTCCCTCACGCCCTTCCCCTTCCCTTTTTTTCTTCCCTCCCTCTTTTCTCCTTCCCTCTTGCCCTGTTCTCCCTCCCCTCCCTCCCCCTTTCCTTTCCCCTTCCCCTTCCCTTCCCTTCTTCCCTTCCTTCCTTCAAGTTCTCCCGGGTCTGCTACAAGGAACGGTGGCACATTCTGATTAATGCCTGTCAAAGCCTTTTCCCATCTCCTGAGCCTGACTTTTCTTTGGGGTATTTTGAGCGTGGATGGCCAGTCGTGTGTGTTCCTGTACATGTGCAGAGTATTGGGGGTTGAAGACAAATCCTTGTACCAAAGCATATCGAGACTGCAACTAAACTCCAGTGGAAAATCTTTGAAAAATACGTCAATGAAGAGCAAAGCCGCAAACCACCCTCTGCTCGTTCCTGAGGCCTCACACATAGAGCGGCCTCGAGTACATGGAAGGCCAACCATTTTGAAGCCTTTGGTGGAAACGGGTCCCACGGGAACTAATTTCTGCATCTTCGGCCTGCTTGTCCCAATACCCCAAACCCTGTTTAATTTGGTGTCTGTACAGCAAGGGCCTCAGCGACTCAGCTCTGTAGATTTCTGTCAGCTTTGTGAACTTTCCATAATCTCACCAGACACCCAAAGGCACCACGAGTTTAGATAATGGTTTTCACCTGCCAAAGGCCCTTGGTGAGCCTGTCTGCGAAGACATTCAAAATACCGGTTCTCCACTTCTGTTCGCCATCATCCGGAGTAGCGAGAGGCGTGTCTCGGTTGTCCCCGCAGGGAGGTTTCTTTCTCAACGAGAAGGACCTAAACATAAATACATGGGTGTTACCGGGTAGTAAATCAAGCCATGACAACCGTTCCTTCCATAAATCAGTTAGATGATCCTCTTTTAAAGTTGATCCTGGTGGGGACCTGCCTTACTTCCTGTGAAATTGGATTCCACAGGAGACGTCTGGACCGCAGGAGGAAATCCTTTTATCTCTCGGGAACTTCTTTCTCACTGTACAACTGTAGCGGAGGAACCTGTTCGCTTCTTGTGAGAAGAACAACGCAACCTTTCAACCTGCCTCTTCTTTACTACATTTCTGTGATGCCCATCTCCCCAACAAGGTGCCCTGGGTGGCTTTATAAGAGCCTGTCGGCTCCTGTTTTACATCGGTGTGGTCTTCCTCACTTGAGGACCAACTGTATCTCCCCAGCTGTGGATTCAGGATTGGGAATAGCAAGATTAGGGTTATCCAGCCCAAGGACCCATTGCAAAAGGATTAGACCACCATGAAAGTCCAAAGTCCAGCCACCAAGTCCCAATGGAGGATCCAGAGAGGGAGAGCAAGTCAGAAGGGAGCCAATGTCCCTGAAACTCTCTTCCATGGGGCATTCTGACATTCAATGCGGCACCATTCCCAGGGACTGAGTGACTGTCTGGAAGTTTGGGGTTGATTTGCAAGACTGATGCATCCGGTATCAATGGCCTGGCCTGTGATATTTTTCCCCCTGAGGACCTGCCAGAAGTTGTCCCCCAGTCCTTTCGTCCTTTCTGCACCATTTCCACTTCCAAAATTGTTCTTGGTGTTGCTCCATTGAGAGAAAGCGCTCCTCAAAGTTCAGGCCAAAGGAGGCAACCTGGGGTTGGACACCCTCAGCTCAATCCTCTATCTAAGATGAGGGTGGTCTCAGGTTTCCCACCACGACCCACAGGTTTTGGAATGGATAGCAAGGTGTCAAAGCTCTTCAGGGTTGAAGGGCCTTTGAGGGATTCCCATGGCTGAGCTCCTCTGGAAGAGTGAAACTCCCAGGGCTGGAAGGGAAGAAGATTGCGGAGGTAGCAAAGCACCATGGGTGCTAAGCTAGACTGGGCAGGATAGACTTGGAGGGGCCAACCTTGCCCTGCTCCTTAAGGCTCAAGCTGAAGGAGGCAATCTGGGCTGCATCTCCCAGCACCGAGGCCCTCAGCTCAACCTTCTCTCCGAGATGGGCGTGGGTTGAGATAGCTCACTATGACCCACAGTTTCAGAATGATGAATCCAGTTCTGGAAAGGATGGCAAGGTGTGAAATGTTTCAGAATAAGGAATTGATTTTAGAACGCATAGTCAGGTGTGAAAACCGTCATCCAAGAGCTACAGCCAGCATCAGTTTTGAGCACCTCCTGCCAAGCTCATGAGAACATCCTTGAAGAAACTGCCAAGGACTGAACCTTGAATTTGTCATGTCCTACAAGCCGTCCTGAACACCCTCTGGTTTGAGGGCCAGTCTCCCCACCCCCACCCCCTCCACTCTGCTCTGCTCTGGGGTGAGAGACGTGCCCCTGACCGGAGCCCAGCAACTGCTCTGAAATTGGGCATGATATTTAAATGCCCACAGGACAATCACACCTGAATGTTTTCCTTCACGATTCAAGAAAAGCTCATCTGCATAATTTATATCCCTCCGAAGAGATTTCATCTATCTGTTTCAATCAAAAATGCATCAATCTCTTGTCCGCTTAGACGGAGAGGGTTAACAAGAAGAAGCCTTTAACTGAACAGCAGAGTCACCCCTTGGCAGGATTCGTGCCCAGGATGGGGACCCTTGCCGCTGCTCAGACGGGGAGGGCAACAGCTCCCTTGTTTGTTTAACCCTTGCAGCCGAAGGAGGGTGGGCTGGCCGTAAGGAATAACAGTTGGGTTGCAGGTGCCTGGGGGGTGGGTGGGGGCAAGGATTGCAATGGACTGGGTTGGGCAGGAAAAGGTGGGTCAGGAGCCCCCAAAACAGATGGCCGGTTGCCGAGATTAGGTTTAATCAAGTCTGTTAATCTCCAGGGGCTTTAGGGACAGGCTAAGCCACTTTGGTGTTCATCTATACAGATGAACAGAGTTGGAAGGGACCTTGTAGGTCATCTAGTCCAACCCCCACCCTCACCCAAGCAGGAGTCTAACAAATGGCAGTCCAATCTTTTCTTGAAAGTTTCAAGTGATGAAGCTCCCACAACTTCTGAAGGCAGCTTCTGTTCCATCTGATTGCTCTCACTGTCAGAAAATTTCTCCTTCTTTCTAGGTTGAATCTCTCTTTGATCAGTTTCCATCCATTATTCCTCATCTGGCCTTCGGGTGCTTTGGAAAACAGCTTGACCCCTTCCTCTCTGTGGCAGCCCCTCAAATATTGGAAGACTGCTCTCCTGTCTCCCCTGGTCCTTCTCTTCCCTAGACTAGCCAGGCCCAGTTCCTGCAACCGTTCTTCGTATGTTTTAGCCTCCAGTCCCCTCATCAGCCTGGTTGCTCTTCTCTGCACTTTTTCTAGAGTCTCAACATCTCTTTTTATAGTTCAGTGACCAAATCCCAGTTAGCTTTGAGGTAACTTAGCTGTCTGGTTCAAAGCTTCTGGCTCAAGGCATTGTGGGAATCAGGAAAAGGGATCAACTCAGGGACCAGGTTGAGTGTGTGTGAATGCAGGCAATAACCTTGTGAACCGGATCAATCTCTTGTCAGTATCTGAATGTATTCAATGCGGAGATGTGGGCTATTAATGGTATTCATTAATATCATTAGTATTAATATGTTAGTATCTTTACTAATAAAGCAAAGGTATTAATTTCTATCCTCACCTGGCCTGAGATGTAGCCCACAAAGCTGCATTTCACGTAACCTTATTTGTGATTGACACGTTTGTTCCGCCTTCCAATTAGTTCTATAATTATTCATTATCAAATAATTGTTAATTAGTCTATTGCTTTGCATGTAACACTGAGCGCTTCCGTACCGGAGGCAAATTCCTTGGGTGTCTAATCACACCTGGCCAAATAAAATGCTCCATTCAATTCAATTCTGTCACTAGGGACCCTTCCTGATGGTGTTGCCAGAACATTCTGTTTCTCTGACAATTCAACAGCCATTTTCCTACAGGTAGTCCTTGATTTACGACCATAATTGAGTCCACAACTTTGGTCGTAAGTCGTGGTGGTGGTTGTAAAGCAGGTCTCCATTTGATCATGCTCAATTTTATAAATTAAAATTGGTGATTGTAAAGCAAATGCCACAATTGTTAAGCAAAAGCATCCGTTGTTAAGCCAACCCGTCCATTGTTTTTCTTTGTGGAGACGTAGAACGAACATAGCCATCATGGCAGTAATGTGCCCTTTTAGTGCCAACTGCTGGAAAGCGAACAAAGATGGTATTAATAGAAGAGACTACGTTGCAGCTCAGGGTTGAACTGTGGGGTCCTTGGTGCTCTCTGAGCTTGGTGGTTTTCTTGCAGACGTTTCATGACCCAACTAGGGAACAGCATCAGTGTTAGTGAGTGTGGGTTTTGCTCTGTGTTTATCTACAAGTGGCTTGCCCTGTCAGTGGTGGTGGGAGGATGGTATTGTTGGTGGGTGCCAAGCTGGCCACCCCGGGACCAAAATGGCCTTGGGTCAAGCTCCGTGCATCCCATCATCCCCTCCGTGTCTGAAATGCTTCTGTGGTCCCAGGCTTCGGAGAGCACAAGGCTGCCTGGCACAGTGTGAAAATACAGCCTTGGTGGTGGAGATGGGCCTGCAGAATGGAGGGAGGTTTTATATTTTGTAGAATATATTCTGGAACGTCTTTTTCAGTGTCTGCAGAGATGAGAGGAGAGGAAGGCTGGCCTTCTGGCATGGACGGTTCCTCAGTTCTCTTGGCCTTCGTTTCACTGTTTATTGGTGCCCCCAGACCCACATTTCCAGGGCATCGTAGCACAGGAAGGGGGGGATGAATCCTGCCCTAGACATTTGGGACTCAGCATGAGAGCATCCCTGCTCGTTCCTATGGCAACCGTGCCTGCTCGGAGGCTGGCTGGGGGATTCTTCCCCATTTGGAGGCCTTGCAGGATTTTATCTGTGAAGATTTCCAGAGCATCCTGCCTGTAATTCAGGCAACCCCCCCCCCGCCCCAAACAGCTCCTCCAGCTCGGAGAAAGGAGTCATTAAAAGCATTTTGCAGAATGAAATCCTGACGGGAAAGTTCAACATCTTTGAAGTCTGCAAAAGATGCCCCATGAAATGCCAGCGGTTGCCCCAAGGGGAGCCACGTCCCTGACCGGAGGAGGGAGAGAGTTTGGCCTTGGCAAGGCACAGAGCCATCAGGAAAGGAGCAATCTTTGGGGGGGGGGTCTTTGAGGGGCAAAGGTGCCCCCCATCATGCCAGTTGCCTTTCTTGGCAAGTCTTCGTTTCTCTAGCACAGGGCTCTCCAAAGTTGGCCACTTTAAGACTTGTGGACTTCAACTCCCAGAATTTGAAGTTGAAGTCCACAAGTCTTAAAGTGGCCAGGTTTGGAGACTCCTGGCCTAGCAGAAAGATCCCCAGCAGTGGGAGGAGACAGGAGAGACACTAGAACCCAGGACTCTCCCATGGGCTGGGCTAAGAGATTTAAGAACAGAGGCTTTGGCTAGTCTGTGAAACTCCCTGCAGCAAGGAGCCCTTTCCAAGCCCTGGGATGGCTCTTTGAAAGGAGAGGATTGAAAGCAGCCTGAAAACGCCACAGCCAGAGGCAGTCTATCTGTCGTGCCAGCTGCTGGAAACAGCAGCACAGGGGGCCTGTGCTCCAAACGATACAACAACCGTCTTCCTTCTCACACCAAAACCTGAGGAAGCTCAGCGCTTACTAAGAGTTCCTCTCAACAAGGAAGAGGCTCCGAAACGAAGCTCAGAATTCTGCTGGGGAGTTTCAGCCCACTCGGTTTTGGTCTCCCCACCCAAAAGGGCACCTACATTCTTCCTGATTCAGGGTGTGTGTGTGTGTGTGTGTGTGTGTGTGTGTGTGTGTGTGAGGCCTGGGGATCTGCAGTTGAGAAGAAACCCTTTTGTCAGCCTGCAGCTCCTTTCATCCGATTTCACTTCATCAAGGCTCATAAATATTTTATGCCATTTGAGAAAAGTTGCCTCCTCCTGCTTTTTTTCCAGATTCAGTCCAGAGTTTCCTTCCCTTCCCTTTCCTCTTCCCATCCTTCCCTTCCCTTTCTGTCTTCTCTTCCCTTGCTTTGCTTTGCCTGTCTTCCCTTCCCTTCCCCCTCCTTTCCTTTCTCTTTCCCTTTCCTTTCTTTTTAGCAAATTTTAGCCGGTATGTACAGTATATACGGCCGTTGCAGGGTCCCCGGGTCGTACGGTCACCATCTGCAACCTCCCTCCTTGGCTTCCAACAAGCAAAGTCAAAGGAAGAAGGCCAGTCTCATTTAATGACTGCACTATTCACTTAACAACGGCAGGGAGTCCCTTAACAACCGTGGCAAAACAAGATCATAAAATCGGGTGTGGCTCCTGTAAAAGCTGCCTTGCTTAGCCCCTCTTCTGGTCGTAAGCCGAGGACTGCCCGTGGCAGCGGCCAAGAGGCTTGAGGAGGCAGACCTGAGCTTAGCGCTGCTTGGACAGAAGCCCGGATGCCATCTCGGCCTGTGGTCGGGACCGCTTTATGCCGGAATAGCCCTTTGGCCAGAGCCGCGTCTAGCAACAGCAGCTCTCGTGCTTTATGGGCCTGGCTTTAGGGCGCAGCATATGGTTGGGGGACGCAGCTCATGAATTTCACCAGATAAAGCCTGTAGTTCAGAATTGTTGTTATTTCTATGCCGGCTTCCAGCAAATCATCCAATCCACCTCACGACCAGCTGGTTCCTTTGCAGCCCTGGAAGGGAGCCTCGGTCGGTGCCTGTCGCTTTGCAGCTCAGAGGGTTGATTATCTTAGAATATGATTGCAACCCCGATCTTTCCTTCTTTCCCCCTCATTATCCCTTTCAAAGAGAGGCACGATAAAGCAATATACAGTTTACCATAAAATTACCACCCATTTATTTAGAAATGCCTCTTTTCTTCCTCTTTTACCTGTAATTGCTTCCCGTCCGGAGAGCTCACCGTGCCTTTGTCCTCTCCTTTAATTAATCCAGGGGTGGAAAGTCTTTAATAACGGGATTCCCCCCCCCCCACTTTTTTTCCCCCAGTGAGGCTGCGAAGGGGTTTCTATGGCAACCAGCCTGAGTCTTCCAGCATCCCCTTGAAAATAGCGTAAGGCATTCTGGTGCAGGCCCCTAATATTCCCATTAAGGTGTTCCCAGTCCCATTAAGAGGGGAGGGGGGAAGGGCTCTCGGGGTCGCTCCCTCAAAGGCACCGAAGCTTGGCTGAGAGGGAGGTCCACTGAAATGGCATTTAAAGCAGCTCAAGAAATGAACCTCGCCCAAACTTGACCCCGTTCCCAGCAATGCCACGGTTCCATTTCAAGGCCGTCCCCACGAGATCACTCCGTCCCGGTCATCTCTCAGCTGGGTTACAGGTAGGCCTCGATTTATGACCATAACTGAGCCCAAACTTTCCATTGCTAAGTGAGACGCTTGTTTGGTGAGTTTCGCCCCGTTTTACGACCTTTCTTGCCACAGTTCTTAAGTGAATCACTGCACTTGTCCAGTTTGTAATAGGGTTGTGAAGTGAATCCAGCTTCCCTGTTGACTTTCCTTGTCAGAAGGGGTTAACAGGACCCCAGACACTACGACTGACATAAATATGAACCTGTTGCCAAGCACCTGGGTCACGTGACCACGGGGATGCTTTCAGAAGCGTGAAAAACGGTCATAAGTCCCTTTTTCCAGTGCCGCTGTAACTCCGAAATGCTCTCTAAACAAACTGCTGTAGGTCTAGGACGACCTGTACTGCAACCCCTCTACATGGGGCTACCCTTGAAGAGTGTTTGGCCGCTACAACCCAGTAGCTCCGGTGTAGAGGGTCCTCCGGTGGCATCGTAGGGCACCACTAATGCCCCAGCGGCTCCAGTTGCCACTTTGCTTTGGGCTCCAGTTCAAGGCGTTGATGACATCAGGCACAGATGTAATCCTACAGATGATTACTTTTAAAGCCCTGTCTGACCTACGTAGGTCCAGGGTATCTGAGGAACCGTCTCACCCCCATGAGATTAGCCCACCCCACTCATCCCAGCAGAAAAACATGACCTTTGGCAGAATCCGGGAAAAGAGCCTTTGCTCTGCTGTGGCCCCTGCCCTGAGGAACATCCTCCCACCAGAGGTGAAGTTGGTCCCAACCCTTTTGTCTTCCTGGGAGAGCCCGACAATCTGGCTTGGGACCAGGATGGGGGATGCTCCAGGCTGGGGGTGGCTGATGGGGGAGAGAGAAGAACCGCGACCCTCAGGTCTCTTCTCCTGTGGGTTTTTAGTCTTTAGTCTTCCTTAATTTTTATGTTTTGATCATTTTGTAAGCCTCTCAGAGTTGCTGTATCGATGAGATCTTCATTGGCATCCTTCAGTCTCAAGAGGCTCTGGTATCGTGCTCTGGAAAGAGGTCCTAAAACAGCATCTAGTGTGACCGAAAAGGCCAATTGGAGAGTGGCTCTCAATCCCTTCCACCCTGAGGGCAGATCCATTCTGTCCCCTGCCCAGCCCCCAGATTTCGCTGGTTCCGGGACTGCCCCTTTGCCTCAAGTGTCTCTTCGAATTGGAGAATGAGATGGACAGCATATAAACTGAATGAATGAATGAATGAATGAATGAATGAATGAATGAATGAATGAATGAATGAATGAATGAAACTATATTAAGTGGGAGCCAAATGTCTACTGGTAGATTAGTTACCTTGTACTACACCAATTTCTTTCAGTGAGCAGCTTATGTCTTCAGATGTGAACTTGGTTGTCCATGTTCTGCTTGATCTGTGCACCATGTCTGGGCAGGTTTCTGGGACCTTGGAGGCCTGCAGGAAACCCTATAGTATAGGGTTAGGGTTAGGGCCTATACCATTTCAGACAAATGGTTGTCCAGTCTCTTCTTAAAAGCTTCCGGTGTTGGAGCATTCACAACTTCTGGAGGCAAGTGGTTCCACGGATGAATTGTTCTCCCTGTCAGGAAATTTCTTCTTACGTCTAGGTTGCTTCTCTCTGGGGGCTTTGAGAAGTTTCTTGTCGAAGCCCCAAGGCAGGCCCTTCCTCTCTGGCGTCATCCATGAGTTCCCCTGTGGCTCAACATCCATACAGATTCTCTCCTGTCAGGGCCAACTCATCAATGTAACTCACTAATGGAAAGGAAGAAAAGAAAAAGGAAGAAGTTGAACAGAAAGCTACATGTGCAAGAAAGGGGGAGGGAAATAGAAAAGAAAGAAAAAAGTTGCAAAGAGGTAACTTCTTGTTGACAGGAGTTTTAAGCACTATTACAAAAAAATCACCTCTTATTCAATGTTTGCAGCGTATTTTTTTTCTATAGTCTATTGTATTTAATTATAAAACTCTAAATCCTAAATTCCTTTTTTTCCTATTTCTCGCAAAAGTCCATAAGGTGAGTTAGCAATAAATGTAGATATTGCCTTTTCTTTGATCAAAGAAGTCAGTCTCTTCATCTTAGCAAATTCCTTCATCTTCACTAACCATCCCTCCATTGAGAATAATGCCAAAACTTTCCAAATTTTGTGCATGCAACGATATCACTGCGTTTATCATGTACAAAAACCAATTTTCTGTAACTTTTCCCCAACTGTTTGTACATCAAACCTCTGGTCTCAGTTGCTAATTAATCTTTAAAATCCTCTGAATCGGTGCATGTATTTGAATCCAAAATGTTCTACTTTTTTCACGTATCTACAACATTCCAACATGAATTTTATGCCTGTTTATGCATTCTAGACAATTCCTCTGATGACATATATCAATAGTAGATCATTTTATTTAAAATCATTTTAATGCAGTGTAAATTTCAATCCTCAACCCACCTATTTTCTCATTGGTCCATCTGTATATTATAACCAAAATCTTCAGTCCTATCTATTTCCACTTGTTTTTCTTCTGTTTCAAATTTCAGTAAAAGTTTATAAGTTTTAGTCATTCGGCGTTCATCATTTGTAAACAATTCTAGTTAAAATTCAGTGTTTCAATGTTCAAAACCATAAATTGTTTTGTCTAGCTTAAATCCTTCTAATAATTGCAAAGGAATAACCGCTGACAACCATATTCCTCTACCACCAGTTCTTCTCTTGATTTTATTTTACATTAATTTGACAAAATTCTAGTATTTCATGATGAGTTAGATATTTTTATTTGCCTCTTATTTCTCCTCTGCAAAATTTTTCTTGTCTTGGAGAGCCACATGGGTGTTTTGGGGCACAACCCCATTCTCAACGTGCACATCTTAACACAAACAATTTTTTTAAATCCACATGATTTTATTGTTCCACAAATATCCATGCCGCCCAAATTTCAGGATGTGTCCTTCTAACTCCCAAAGTTTTCTGTTTCTCAGCAACAACATTCCCTTGTCCATCCAAACCAAACAGCAAGCTTGCAAAACCAATTTCAGGTCAGGTATACCCAATCCTCCATTTTCCTTTGCATTTTGTAACACTTTATATTTAACTCGCGGGGTTTTTTCCCACCCCTTCTATACAAATTTAGCTATATCCTTCCGCCTCTATTTAAATGGTGCATCGGTTGTCAAAACAGGCTTTGTCTGAAACAAAACGTCATTTCAGGCAAGACACTCATTTTTATCACAGAAATTCTCCTCGGCAATGACAGTTGTAATTTCTCCCTTCTTAACAGACCTTTTTAAAACTTCATTCCGTGTCTTAACATGCTTATTTTGGAGTAACATACAATTCATATTTGTCAAAGCGATACCCAGATATTTTACCTTCTTCTCAGTCTCAAAACCTGTTTCATTCATCAATTCTGTTTAATCTTCTATTTTCACATTTTTGTTAACATCTCCGTCTTCAATTAATCTTGAAACCTGCTAATGCATCAAATTCTTTTAGTTTGTCCATTAATATTTCAATGTTGATCTTTAAAGGATCATCTGCAAAAGCCCTTAATTTATAAGTTTCTTTTTAAATCTTTAGTTCCATGTTTCCCTCCTCCTGTCGTCTATCTTGAGTCAGTATTTTCAAGAACCAGAATTAACAAGAGAGGAGGCAGCACCCATTCGGGTGTTGTTCCTTTTTGTATCTCATAGGGTTTTCTTAGACCTCCATTAACAATTATTTGGGCTTTCTATGAAGTGTAAATCCATCCTGCCAATAAAGGAGAAGGTGTGTAGCTCAGGGATGAAATGAAGGATCCTTGGTGCTCTCTGAGTTGGTTGTTTTCTTGCAGATGTTTCAGTTGCCTCAGCTACAAATTTTCACAGTTTCAGTCACAAATTGACTTCCGTGGACCTTACTTCATACTTAAGTGGTCAGTAGAGGGGGCATGCATAAGTACACTAACCTGCCTATCGTCCCTGTCATTGTATTTTTATTCTCTTATTCTTGTTCTCGTTTTTGTTTGACAAATTCCAATAAAAAAATAAATAAGTAAACTAGGCAATGAGAGCACTAAGGACTCCCCAGTCGTCCTTCTCCTCCTCTTCTTCTTCTTCCTCCTCTTCCTCTTTTTCCTCTTCCTCTTCCTCTTCCTCTTCCTCCTTCTCCTCCTCCTCCCTCCTCCCTCTCCTCTTCCTCAGTTTCTTTCATTCCTACCCTCTGATCTCTCACTCACGCACTCTGCCAATGGTTCATCCAAGCCAGGGGTATCAAAAGCAGCCAAGTTCTGGCTAGAAGCGTGTAACCCAAGCCCTGCCCTTTTGGGAAGGAGGGTTTCCGTCAAAGAGGATCTTCTGAGTTGGGTTAAGAGGAAGAAGAAGAACATGGAGCAGGGACTGTTTATTGGAAGAAGACCTTCCCACTGTGGCTGTCCAAGTGAGCCTTGGGGCTTGGAGCCAGATTCTCCAACTCCAGGGTGGGCAGCTGGCTGGGCTCAGCTCCTGCTCAGCTTCTCCCTGGGAACATCTGGCCTGAGCGTAAACAGAGCAGATAAAGCATCATGTGGAGCAGCCACCTCTCGGCATGAAAAATCAGCCGGACAATTGCGCAATATCTACGGGCTTCCAGGTGGACGGAATGCTCAAAAGACACCTTCGACAAACAATACTGACCTTTGCCAGATGTTGCTCAGAGGTCCACATCCCTCGCTGGATCCCACTTCAAAGGCTCCTGCTTGACCTTAACATCAGGCAAGGCGAGAAGAGGCCCGGCACATTCCTTCAGGCAGGAATTCACCGAAGGGCTCCACACAGCTGTTCCTCGCTCCCTGTGTGCCGTGCTGGGCACAGCTGCTTTTCCCAATTCCTGCAGTTTGGCTTCCTGCCCTCAGAAATGGCCATTGCAAACCAGCTGCACGGGATTGAGCATCCAGGAAGGGCTCACGGTGAACTTTGCGTCCCTGAAGGAAGAGTGGTGAAGGCCAGGGGGTCCTGTTTTGCTGATGGAAACTGAAGACCCCTGTCGGTTCCCCCTTACCTTGCAAAGATCTATTGTCCCAGAGGGGCATTACCTGAGCCACACCTGTGTCCAGAATGGGACAACTCACTGCAGCCAACAAGGCCACCACGATCAACTCGCTATGGGCAATGTGCTGTGAGACAAGTCATTGCAAGACAATTCAACAATTCGATT
Source organism: Pantherophis guttatus (assembly GCF_059756535.1). Lineage (NCBI taxonomy): Eukaryota > Metazoa > Chordata > Lepidosauria > Squamata > Colubridae > Pantherophis > Pantherophis guttatus. The sequence continues at coordinate 834,891 of NC_142069.1, read as the reverse complement.
TAATTATTTAAAACAGAGCTCTCAAACTGGATTTCTTTGAAGGCCGGATCACCATTGTAGTTCTCCTCTGCGGGCCGACCGGGGGAGGGGAGAGACGGCTTGGATGGCCTCCTGCAGCACCTGCCGGCCAACATGTGTGTGCGCCCCCCCCCCCCGTACCCCGTTTTTGCTATCAGAGGCACCATGGCTGGTCCTTTGCTATTTCCAGGTCGGCCCCGTGGGCCCGAGTTAAGCACTCTGCGGGCCAGATCCAGCCAGCGGGCCTTGAATTTGACAATCCTAATTTAAAATGATTTCAAAGATATTTTAATGTTTGTCCTTCACATTTTATGTTGTCCCTCTTTGGTCATCCTCTCTTTAATGATTCTGTTCCGCTATTTCTTCGATATTAGTGTAACTCTTGACCCGCAGCGGGTTTTCCCCGTGGTGAATTGTCCGCAGCAAGTCGGCAGTGGTGACTTGGGAGGGGGGAGTTGTCCCAGACCCTCCGCGGCCTCCCCTGTCAGGCGGATGAGTGGCCGGCCTCTGCGCAACGGAATGCTCTCTCTGCAGCCTCAGCTGGTTTTCTGAGAACGCCCCATACTCTGAATTGTCAGCCTTTCCAACCAGTAGGAGTTGTTCCTGAACTGAACCACAAAGAAATGTACGCCAGTTAATAGTGAGGAAGCTTAGCTTTGCATGGTGGTTGTGAGAATATCCGCTGGGGTTTTGCCTAACTTGTGGAAGAAGAAAGCGTGTGTGGGGGAGGGGAGGGGAGGGGGAGAGAGGGTTATACCCAGACAGTCTCTAGGGCAGGAACTGGACGAGGGCAGCAGAGGGCCCATTCCCCTCTGAGATATAGTATAGTATGGTATAGCATGGTATAGGGCAGGAGTCTCCAAACCTGGCAACTTTAAGACATGCTGGCTGAGGAATTCTGGGAGTTGAAGTCCACAAGTCTTAAAGTTACCAAGTTTGGAAACCCCTGGTATGGGGCCTCTTTGCTTGAGAAGAGGGGGTTGGACTAGAAGATCTCCAAGGTCCCTTCCAACTCTGCAATTCTGCAATTTTGCCCTTCTGCAGATGGGCACCCTTTGGTGATTGTCCCCAGGGCCTCCTTCACAGGAAACAGATCTAAATCTGAAGTCCCGGAGATCAGCTGCTCCTTTTTCCTCTTCGAGTTTGAGGAAAACAGAAAGGCAGGGACGATTGATTTCTTAACAAACTCAAAACTTAACGTTACTGCTCTAATGACATGTAATGCATAATGTATCCCTCGATTAGCATAGAACATTACTTTGTTTGGCTTATCTATAAAACATGCTGCCTGGTCTTATGTACTCCCATATTTTCTCTGGCAGCGTGCGACAGGAAAAGCCCTTCCCAGGCAGGTGGGCACCACAGAAGCCCATGCCGTTTCCCTCGGCTTGCCAGGCGCCAGCGAAAAGCATAGAGAAGCGTGCCGTCTTGCCATCCTCTGCTGGCTCCCTTGAGCTCAATGGGGCTTCCTTCTGGGTCTCCTCCAGACAGGGGGCTCCACACATGGCTGAACCTTTGGGGGTCTAACCATAGAATGACAGAGTTGGAAGGGACCTCAGAGGTCTTCCAGTCCAACCCCCTGCTCCAGGAGGAGAACTTGTACCATGTCAGACAAATGACGGTCCAGTCTCTTTTTGAAAGCCCCCCGTGATGGAGCCTCCACAGCTTCTGTTCCATCGGTTGATTGCTAATATTGATTCTATTTATGACTGGCTTATACAAGTAGTCCTCGACTTACGACCAACAATTTAGCCCCAAATTTCTGTTGCTAAACGAGACATTTATTACATGAAGTTTTTCTGCCATTTTACGACCTTTCTTGCCACCGTTGTTAACTGAATCACTGCCATTGTTAAGTGAGTAACCCAGTTGTTAAGTGAATCCGGCTTCCCCGGTGACTTTGCTTGTCAAAAGGTCACAACAGGGGATCACGTGACCCCTGGACACTGCCACCGTCATCAATGTGAGTCAGTTGCCAAGCCTCCAAATTTAAATCACGGCGTCCTCTTTGCCAGGAGGAGTCAGGACTTTAAGTGGGGGCCTTCACGGGAAAGCCCTGACGGGGCTTTGATTGTCCTAACGTTAACCTAGATTGGGCTGCTCATGTTCAAAGTCAAGATTCGGGCTTAGAGAAGCCTCTGAGCGACCCTGGGGGACTCAAGAGCCTTCAGGTTCGCTTTCCTCCTCGGTGCCTAACTGGGGCTAGGGAGAGAAGCGCAGGGTCTACTTGGGAAGTTGAGGTGCCCCCCAGAAGCCCCTTTCAGAGGAAGACCTTGGCAAGGATGGAGGGGAGGGGGTGTCACCCCTTTTAGAGGGCGGAGCTGGCCCTCCCTCCAGGCAGCCAGGCAGGTGCCCCAAAAATGCCCCGCCAATGGGCACAAGATCAGGAGGTGCTCCTCTTCCCAGTGAATCGTGGCCATTTCTCACGTGGTGGGCCAGGAGGGAAGAGAGGTGTCCTCGGGCATCTGAATCCCTCCACAGGACGATGACACGTTTCCTGTGTCTGCCAGCCTTGGGGGCGACATCCTGACGTGCCCTGGTCCCTCTTGCCTGGGAGGGGGGTCTCTGCTGCTGAGCAATGCTGCCCGGGTTCCTATGGTTACTCAGGTTTGCATATTCACCGGGGTTCCTATGGTGACAGCTGCAGCTTTGCCTTCACTCTTCTTCTCTGCACGGGAAATCTGGCTTCCCCCCACCATGCCCCCAAATCTCCAGCTCCCAAGCAGAGGGCTTCAGCTGCTAGGCTACAGAACCAGGGGACACAGGTGGGGGGAGGGAGAGAGAGAGAGGGAGAAAGGAAAAAAGAGAAAGAGAAAAAGGGAAAAGGAGAGAAAGAGACAAAGTGAAATAGAAAAAGGAGAAAAGAGACAGAGAGAAGAAAAGAGACAGAAAGAGGAAAAGAGGAAAAAGAGAAAGAGAAAAAGGATAAGGAAGAAAGAGGGGAAAGGAGAGAGAGATGGGGGGGGGGCTTCCGGGGACCTGCTGCAGATGGTCCCACTGGCAAGCTCCCAATATTGCCCTTCCCAAAGTGGAGGGTGCTTTGCCTTCGGTAGAGTCGGGCTGAGGCCCAGGGGTCTCAGTCCCTGTCAGGTGCGAACAGCCAGACCCAGACGGGTAGGGTGTCAACTAGCTACTTTCCTGCTCAAGCCTCTTTGACAGGAATCTTCCCATTCCAGCGGGTTGGACTCGCTCTCTTGGGGCTTCCAAACGCTCCTTTGACACCACCACCACCCCGCCTGAGCCTCTCTCTGGCGGCTTCTTTCCTCAGGAGGCTTTCTCCACGCCAAGCGTCTGCTCCGCACCAGCAGCTCAGCCGGACTTTGCGGAAAAGAGGGTGAGAGGGTGCAGCCCACACCCAGAGGCCCCATTGGAAAGGCAAGAAGGAAGCCTGGTGCGGACGATGGGAGGCTGACCTGAACGTGTGGGCTGCAGCTGGGACTGACAGCCTGCCGGGCCTATAGGCAGAAGAGGGGATATTGGTCCAATGTCCCCTGGAGCATAAGGGGAGAGGTTCAGAGGAGGACAGGGGAAGATGGGCTTCAGTCTCAGGATGGCCAATCCGGATGGACAGAGCAAGAGCACTTCATCCATGGTGCCCCAGAGAGACGGAGGCTCTTTGGCCATCCCTCCGGGATGCCTGCCCTGAGCAGGGCTGGACATATTCCAATATCTCAGGGGCTGCCCCAAAGAAGAGGGGGTCAGCCTATCCTCCAAAGCACCTGAAGGAAAGAGCCTGTAGTACAGTGGACTAAAGCACTGTTATTAACATCTGCTGCTTGCAATTACTGCAAGTTCAAATCTCCCCAGGCTCAAGGTTGACTCAGCCTTCCATCCTTTCTAAGGTAGGTAAATTGAGGACCCAGTTGTGGGGGCAATAAGCTGACTTTGTATAAATATACAAAAGTATGAAGGCTATTGCTTAACGCATTGTAAGCCGCCCTGAGTCTCCGGAGAAGGGCGGCATATAAATTAAAGAAAAAAGAAAAGAAAAAAGAAAAAAAAGAAGGCAGGACAAGAAACAACGGATGGGAACTAATCAAGCAGAGAAGCAACCTGGAATTGAGGAGAAGCCTCCTAACAGTGAAGACAATTAACCGGTGGAACAGCTTGCCACCAGAAATCGTGGGAGCTCCATCACTAGAGGTTTTCAAGAAGAGACTGGACAGTCACTTGTCTGAAATGTATGGGATCGTCCGCTTGAGCAGGGGGTTGGACTGGAAGACCTCAAGGTCCCTTCCGGCTCTCTTCTGCTTCTGACAGTGTGGCCTCACGGGGCCTTCCCAGGGCACAGATTCTGCCAAAGAAAGCCACTCTAGGCGATGGGCCCCGCCTGCCAAAGAATTCCTCCATTTCTTCTGCAGGCGCCTGGAGAGAATACAGCTGGGCTCCTGAAGGAGGAGGCAGAGAAACTGGAGCAGAGGCTCAGGACCGGCAGCCGTGGGCCACAGCTGGGTTGTCATAGACTCCAAGGCTGGGAGGGAGGCCAAGGGCAGCTGCCACACCCTGTCTGCATCGAAGCTGCCATGGATGAGGCCATCTTGCCTCCAGCTCCCAAGGGAAGCCGTGGGAATCCCTTGTCCCGAAGGAGGCCTTTCCCATCCCCAAGGGAAAGGGGCAAGGAGAGGGCTTTGGCCAGGAGGGTCTGGGCTCAGAGGCATCCACAGGGGAACAATTCGGGGGTTTGCCGCTCACAGAGCCGACTTCGCCCGACGGATGGGCTGTTTTGTCTCCTGCCATGTGTGGGAACCCAGCCATCGTCTCAGCGTGCAGTGCCAGCTCTGGCGTCATCTGGTTTATTCCCAGGAACACCGTGTGCCACGGGAGCACAGCAGCTAGGAAAGGCAGCCCTGGAGTGTGGTTGGATTTGGAAGGCCCCCATGCCTGTTGGGAAAGGGTGTTGGTGGGATGGGATCTTCCTTCTATGCACCCAAAAGTCTGAAATGAGCCTGAAAGAAAATGACGAGTTTGCAGCTGGGAGAAAGACGTATCATGGGAGTTGAAGTCTCCGCCTTCTAAAGGGCACCTGGGTCAGGTTTATCCTGGACCCCACACCCCCCTTTGGCACCAGATGGGCTCTACCGGCTGCAGGAGAACCCAGGATCTCAGGGGTCACATGGTGGCACGAAGCCTTCCCTGATCGCTGGCATGTTCAGAAGCAGGAGGAGGCCGGCCTTTCCCCCACCCCCCCACCCCCCCATCAAGATTTATTCCCTCTGGCTGGGCTTTCCTTGCGTCAGGAGTTTGTGCTGAGTTGCAAACACAGCTAGTCCTCGGTTTACGAGCACAATTGTTAAAGACCTCAAGAACCTGCCCTTTTCAAGGGAGGTGGCCCACCTGTGCTTTGATAGCAGTCTTCCAATATTTGAGGGGCTGCCGCAGAGAAGAAGGCATTGAGTTAGTCTCCAAGGCCCCTGAAGGCAGGGGAAGAAGCCACGGGTGGAAACTAAGCAAGGAGAGAAGCAACCTGAAACTAAGGAGGAATTTCCTGACAGTGGGAACAATTAACCAGTGGAACGGCTTGCCACCAGAGGTTGTGGGTGCTCCATCACTGGAGGATTTGAAGAAGAGATTAGACAACCATTTGTCTGAAACGGTACAGGGGGTTGGATCAGAAGACCTCCAAGGTCCCTTCCAGCTCTTATTCTGCTCTGCTCCAAATTTGGCAAACTTGGCTTCCATTGAGTCCAGCTGGTTGTGGAAGCTCAACAGAGTCAGGTGTTCCTTGTCGTGGGCTGGGAGATCCCCACCACTCTGGAAGCCGAGGGGTTTCTGTGAGGAACCCCTCCAGCTTCTTCTCCCTCCCTTGAGAGCGGACTCTTCCAGGGGAGCTTTTCTCCTGAAACTGGCAATGCACAGCCCCTTCCCCACAATAGAGGGGGGGATCTGGGTGCCGGGTAGGCGGTCAGGGGGCTTGGCTGCTAGAGGGACGGCTGAGCCCTTCTCTCCAAGGGCTGGTTGGGAGAGAGAAGAAGCCGGCATAAAGAGGGCAACCAGCTCTCGGCTTTCCTTCCCTCGTATGGTGACACAGCCCCCACTTTCCCACCCACCCCTGCACCCCGTTGGAGTCTGTCGGCAGAAGACGGCCTGCAGCCCTCAAGGCAAAGTGAAGAGGAAGGAAGTGGTGGCTTTTTTGCTTTCAATGGGCTCCCTCTGGGTCTGCCCTGAAAGCCGAGAAATGGAGCGTTGGCTGCCCGTCCCACAGGCGAGGGGAGGGGCTCCCCCTGGTGGGGTGTCTGCACAGTGGCCAACGGAGAGAAGCGGAACTGGTAACCCGAGGAGCACGTTGTGTGGAAACTGGTTGGCTGCGACAACCTTGGGACAAAACCTTCACACAGGAAGCTGGTGGACTTGCATGTTTGACAGCGTCTCCTGCCTGGGGGCCTGGAGGATGGGGAAATCAGGCAAGGGGGTGCTGACCCTCCTGTGAGAAAGGAGGATTTACCCTAGGAAAGAAGGCGCCTTAAGCGCCCTCCAGCCCAGATACAGGCAGGCTCTCTCTCTCTCTCTCTTTCCCTTTCTCCTTCTCCTTCTTCCACCTCCTCCTCCTCCTCCTCCCATCCCTCCTGTCTATTTGCAAAGTCTGGCGGTGTGTTTCACTCTTCTCTCTGGGGTCCTTGGTTCTCTCTGAGTTTGGTTGTTTTCTTGCAGACGTTTCATGACCCAAACTAGGTAACATCATCAGTGCTAGAAGGGGAGGGGTATTTAAACAGAAAGCAAGTCCCCCTCCCTTCTAGCACTGATGAGGTTACCTAGCTGTCATGAAACACCTGCAAGAAAATCACCAAGCTCAGAGAGCACCAGGATCAGGATGTGCAAGTTCAGAAGAACCTCCAAATTGTGCACCAGCTCTGTTTGGGAAAGGACAACCCCATCAAGAGTCCAAGATGGCACCTTACCAGGCTCGGGGGGGGAAAGGTCCAAAGCCCCTCCGTCTTGCTAGGGCTGACTTGCAGCCTTTTCCTCCCCACAGCCTCCAGGTACTGGACCAGCACTGAAGAGCCTGGTGTGGAGATCTAGAAATGGATAATCCCGCAGCCTCTGCCATCAGAGGAGCTCAGCCAGTGGCTTCCGGGAGATGTAGCAGTCCCAAGCGCTGAGCAGCCCACCTCACAGGGGCCTAATGCGAGACCTCCCCTGCCCCACCTGCAGGCACCGGCCACCGAGGAAGCAGGAGAACCACCACAAGCGAGTGTCTATGGAGCTTCTCAGTCCTCCAGGTCATGGTTGTCCCAAAGGTGCTTTTTCAAGAGGCAGCTGGACTTCCTGGTTTTTCTTTGAAGATGTCCAGTCAGAGCTGAAGAAGCTTCTTGGATGAGAAGCAAAACGCCTTCAAAGAAAAACCAGAAAGTCCAGTTGCCTCTTGAAAAAGCACCTTTGGGACACCACAAGAGAGTGCCTCCTGCCCCACACCCTGAAGCCAGCCAGAAGGGTATCATGGTTGGTAGTACGGAAAGCCACCGAGAGATCCAGTCCCATCACCTCTGTCCTCAGAGGTCACCCACAAGACGACGAGTGACATCTCTGTCCTGCAACCCAGCTTGAAATCTTGCTTGGGAAAAGTCCAGCTAAGCCTTCCATCCTGGACCTTCCCACCCTCTAAACCACAGATGCTTCCGAAGGCTCCATTATATCCTTTCCAGAGGGCCTGATGATAGCCTCTGGCATGGATGCCTGGCCACTTCCTCAATGGAGGCTTTCATCTAATTGAGTGAATTAAGAAACAATAATAGCCCTCCTAAGGATGCTTGAAGGACCTCAGCCTGGAATTGCTCTGGTCTGTTGGGTTGGAATTCTCCTCCTAAGGAAATTAAGCCGTGGGGGGCGCTCGTGCCCTTCCCCCTCATCTCACTCGTGGGAATTTCCAGGCAAAACGTGGTCATCTTTGTTCTGGATTCTTCTCTTGCCTCCTTCCCACGGCTGCTCCTGTCCAGGTTCTAACCAGGAAAGGGCCATTAAGGAGAAGGCGAAGGAGGTGTGGATCCAGAAGGAGACCTAGTGCACAGCGCCCTCTGCCTGAAAAGATTCCCAGCTTCTTGGAAGGGATCCAGGGATCCTTCTGCAGGATCATTTCTGCCAACTGTGGGAAAGAAAGGCAGCACGCTTCCCTGCGTGATCAGGCCCTGGGGAAGTCTTCTGGGGAAGCAGATGGCCATCGCAGGCCATAACCCCAGTGGAGAGCTGGCAAGAGAGACCCACTGCAGCTGCAGCCTTGGCAGATGCTCAAGGACAAGGTTACCTAGATGCTAGCTGGGTTGGTGCCACTGGAGGAGTAGCAAGGCTGGTGGGCCTTTCTGGATGGTCACAACCCGAGCCAGAGGGCTCCTGGGCCACAGCCTTTAGCAGAGCCTCTTTCCTGGCATACCCTTGCGGGCACTTCTCAGCCTATTTCCATCCTAGGTTAGAAGAAAAACCATTCGTGAAGGGCTTCCGCCTTCCAGGAAGGTTGTTTCTCTTCAAGGGCTTGCCCACTCCTGCCTTCTTCAGCCAAGAGACCTTCAGGGATGGCCAAGGGGGTCAACTGTCTGCCCAAGCCATGTGCCTGCAGCATCCATGATCACTGGCACTGGTCTTTTCCTCCTTCTCCTCCTCCTTCTCCTTCTCCTCCTCCTCCTCCTCCTCCTCCTCCTCCTCCTCCTCCTCCTCCTCCTCCTCCTCCTCCTCCTCCTTCTTCTTCTCCTCCTTCTTCCTCTTCCTCTTCTTCTCCTCCTTCTTCCTCTCCTTCTCCTTCTCCTTCTCCTCCTCCTCCTCTCCCCCTCTCTACACATACCTATAGGAGCTGGTCCTGGCCCCAAAATCTCTTTGTAGTTATAGAGACAATTGGAGAAGAGTGGGAGGGAGGGAGGGAGGGAGGGGAGAGCAGAGGCGAGGGCTGTTTCACATAATTAAAAGTTGGTCATCTTGTAATCTTGTAATCTCCACTTGCACAGCACACTTAACCTCATTACTGAATTAGCCCATTTTCTGGGATCGTGCGATACACTGAACCGTAAGCTCCCCGAGCGTCCTGGGTGTGCACCTCACCATAAGCTGCAGAGAAATAGCCCGTATTAACCTTAAGCGTCTGGTCTGGCAAATGCAGCGGCCAGGCCTTTCTCTGGGCTGGATGAGTGTTGTGTGCGAATGCAACCCGTTGGTTCCAGGGCTGGGGGCAACCTGGCATGGTAAACGACGTGGAAATGGGGGCACCCAAGCTATGACGATTCACCTGAGGTCCCCAACAGGTGAGGGCGGGGCTCTCCTTTTGGGTAGGACCGCAACACCCCCAATCTCCAGTCTGGGTGGAAATTAATCCAATTCGTCCTGCCAGAGAGGCTTGGAGAAGCTTGTGTGGCCGTAATCAGGACTGATTAGCCTGCGCTTAGGACCAATTAATAAACTAACCAGCATCGCTAATCCAGCTTAGTCTGAGTGCAGCAGGAGCCCCCAAATGCCAGGTGGGGAATCCCAAAGCTTAACCCCAGGACAAAGCTCCTCCCCGCCTGCCTGCCCCATAGCTCGGAGGGTCTCTGTGACCCCTGGCAAGCTTTGGGGTAAAGGAAGTCCTTGATTTACAACCACAATTGGGCCCCAAACGTCCAGCAGTAAATGAGATGGCTGTTAAGTGCATTTTGCCTCTATTTACCACCTTTCTTGCCACGGTCATTAAGTGAATCACTTCCATTGTTAAGTTAGTCACACTGTCGTTAAGTGAATCTGACTTCCCCCTTGATTTTTCCCAGGATGTAATTAATGGCGATCGTCATTAATATGAGTCAGTTGCCAACCTCCGAATTTTGATCCCGTGACTATGTGGATGCTGCAACGATCATAAGTGTGAAACACATGGTCCCCGTGGTTGTGGGATCAAAATTTGTACGCTTGGCCACGTGCCGGAGCAGCACCTAGCTCCTAACCCCATCCTCAGGTGAGGCTCTCCTGCCATCCATCCTCACGCGGGGGGTGAAAGTCCAGCTCCCCTGCTGGGCCCCGGGCACTGGCACCTTCCTGGGCGAGGAAATGCCCACCTTCTCCCAAGGCGAGTCGTGGCTGGCCAGGCTGCTCTGTTCCTTGGGGCCGAAAATGGCCCTGCACGTTCTTGCTTACATAACGCGCCGCCTTTCATAACTCCCCAAGCCCCCCTGGCTTCTCACCCCCTGGAAAGCTCTCCTCTCCCCCTTCCCACGAGGCGGGCTGTGAGATGCCACTTCGCTCTTGCTCTTCGCAGCCTTCACAAAACGATTTTTGGCAATTAAAGGAAGCTCTGCAGGAGCCGAACGGAGGCCGGCCTGCAAACCTTGCCCCATCCCTTGTCGCTCACGCTTAGCTGGTTGATTGGATGAGTGGGGCCCATGTTGCTGGGCAACATGGCACAGGAGAGCTCGGCCCCGGGGCTTCCAAGGGAAGAGTGGAGGGGGCCCCTTTCCTTGGAAGCTGTGCTGCTGTGCTGAAGGGCAGAAGAGAGGCGAGGAGTTCCTGGCTGGGCTGTTCACGCCGGCTCTGAGAATCAGGCTGGGATGCCAACTGTGAGCCAGGAAGCCAGAAAGGCTGGTGCTGCTGCTGCCAGTCTCAGGACTTCTTGGTCCCGGCTGAAGGAGCAGAGCACTTTGTTGGACCTGCTCAGCTTTCTCACAACTTTTTCACATGTGAACGCTTCCTCCTCCTCCTCCTCCTCCTCCTCCTCCCCCTTCTCCCTCCCTTTTCCTCCTCCTCTTTCCCTCCCTCCTTCCCCTCCCTCTTCCCCTCTTCCTCCTCCTCTTCCACACCTCTCCTTTTCCTTCCCCTTTCTGTTCCCCTTCCTCCTCCCGTATCATCATCATTGTTATCAGCACACAGTCATTTCTCCTCCTCCCCCCCACCCCATGACCATTTCCCTCAGCTCCTTGGGCCAGATTCAGACAACAGCCTATGCCACCAAAAGTTAACCAAGTTTAAAACTTGTCAACTTTTGCACGTGATGCCAATGTCGTTACCCCACTAACACAGCTACTAAGGCTTTAGCTGATTCGATTCAACTAGCACGTTTTCTAAGATGTGAAGAATGTGTTGAACCAGGTTGTCTTGGAGCCCCCGGCATGTCCGGATTGGCCTTGGCCTTTTCACCCTAGGCTAAAAAAAAGGTGAAATCGGAATTTCTTCTTGTGGCTCTGGTCCCTTTTGGGCTCTTTACAGTCCAGGAGCTGTCAAAGGGGGCTTTGGTGACTTCATTGGGCCTGACATCCCAGGGAATGTTGGCTCTTTGGCTGCTGGAGTTGCGGAAACACCTGCCTGGCACATCCCAGCCGTGTTGTTTTATTGCATAGTTGTGAACAAGTGTGGGGGAGGGGAGGTACTTTGTGAAGAAACCCTTTTAAACCTCTTGTTCTATTCTGAGGAAAAGGAAGCTGGGTTGTTTGAAATATGTACTTATTCATTAGATATAACTTTGAGTATAAATTGAATTAATAATACATGAACACAAATATAATCCGTACACAGTTTGTTACCAACCCAAACAATCTCTCTCTCCCTAACTCTCCCTTTCCTTAGGTGTCACCCTTCTTCCCCATGGGGTGGGGGGGGGGAGTTTCCTTTTACTGAAATAAGCAATTGGTCAAGGATTAAAGAAGAAACAAATGAAACTAGAAAGGAGAATTGACAAAGGCAGGCTATTGGTATCCAGCCAAGAAGTTTGATCCAGGCAGATTTATTCCCAGGATGTAATTTCAGAGGAGTTTAGGGCTGAGCAAGCGGGCGAATGAAAAGCAGCCTCTCTGTGTGGGCATCCTGCCTGCCGGGGTGCTTGGCATGTGCTGGGGATTACCCAGAATGGCCCAGAAGGCTGGGCGCTGGGGAGCCTGGGCCTACCTTTAAGCCTTAGACTCTCTCTTGGCAGCTAAAGTTGGTTAAATAAGCCACCGTTGTCCTGAACTACAAACCATGGCTTAAAAAGCAGAAGGAGGAGTCCTTGATGCTCTCGGAGCCTGGCTCTTTTCTTGCAGATGTTTCATGACCCAAACTAGGTAAGGCTATAGGTAACAGCACTGATGATGTTCCCTAGTTGGGTCATGAAATGTCTGCAAGAAAACCACCAAGCTCAGTGAGCACCAAGGACCCCTCATGCCAATCCCGAGCGACAAATATTCTCCTTGATTAGGAGCCAGGATGGCTGGGTGGCCCTGCCAAGCCCAAGAGAGGCTGGGCCTGGTGGGATGGTCACAATATTAAAGGGAGCATGACAGGGTCTGCCTTGAGGCTGTAAATCGAACCAAGAAGCCAACAAGCAACAGGATTGTAGTTAGGTGTAAAAAGAATCTGGCTTGTTCTTTCTTGGTGAGCCAGAATGGCTTGCAAGAGGCAGGGAAAGGGTTCTGGAGTTGGAGATTTGAGAACCAAGGAGGGTAGGTGGTACGGATGCCATGGGTTGTGGGCATAGGCATCCAGCGACATCTAGAATAATAGGAACCTTGGAGGCCTTCTAGTCCAACCCCGGTTAAGCCCTCAGCATATGCTCAGATGAATGAGATCCTCACATCATTGGGGGAGAGGGCCACGCCAAGTGGGACCTCTTGCCACTGGTTAGTGCCAAAGGGCACCTGCTGGCGGCATCTCAGCAAGACTCTTTGCCACCTTGGAGGATGGACCTCTTAGAGGGTCTTTGGGGCAGGAGAAAGGGAAGGGGTTGCTGGCTGGACCCCAGACCATTTTTCCCCTGGGAGGGGGGGGGGTTGGGACTTCTGAAAAGTTTACTTGGGGAGGTCATTGACCATTATTAAACAATCTCTCTCTCTCTCTCTCTCTCTCTCTCTCTCTCTCTCTCTCTCCCCCCCCCCAACTTCTCTCCAATTCTCTGGGGTGGGAATGTGTGTGTTGTGTGTTCCCCTCTCCTGGGGGATGGGACATCCCCCCCCCCCGCCGCGCGCAATCCTGGGCTCCCTGCCACCGCCACAGCCACCCCCCGCCGGCGTGCAGCCCCCTCCACTCCCGCCGGCAGGTCCCCCGGGCCAGGGGCTGATGTGCGCCCGCTAGCCGCGCTGCCCGTTCCCCCTTGCCCACTCTCAGGCGCGCGCGCAGGCACGCGTCCCCGGCGCGCAGAGCATGCCTCTCAGCCCAGCCAGCGGCAAACATGAGGCTCCGGAGCAGCAGCAGCAGCGGCGGCGGCGGCGGCGGCGGAGGCAGCAGCAGCAGCAGGAGGACGAGGACGAGGAGGAGGAGGAGGAGGAGGAGGAGGAGGAAGAGGAGGAGGAGGAAGAAGAGGAGGAAGAAGAAGAGGAGGAGGAAGAGGAGGAGGAAGAAGAAGAAGAAGAAGAAGAAGAAGAGCAGTCTCCGCACCGCTGTCAGCAGCTGCAGCAGGCCGGCGTGGTGAACGGCGATCCTGGGGAGAGCACGGAGAGCAGCCTCAGGGAGGAGACCCTGTATGATACCATCACGCCTCCCGCCGCCGCCCCCGCCGCCGCCCCCGGCCCCGGCCCTTGCTCCTCCGAGACGCCGGCCTCTCCCCCGCCAGGGCGGATGGACGAGCCAGCTCCCAACGCCCTGGTCCTGCGCATCGGCATCCCGGACCTCCAGCAAACGGTGAGTCGGGCGCGCAGCACCAAGGAGAGCGGCGGGCCGCGCCTGGGGCGCTGCGCCCGGGCCGAGGTGCGCGCCCCGCAGCGCCGGCCCAGAGCGGGTGGGCGCAAGTCCTCGGCCCCGGGAAGGGAGGGAGGGAGGGGGCCACCGGCTGCGGTCCACCCCGCTCCCCCGCCTGTGGAATGGCTGCTGGCTAAACTTTTACGCAACTGCAGTCCCGGGGGGGAGGGGGCGCAGCAGCCCCCACCCCGATTCCGCCTCCCTCCCTCAACTCTGCAGAGGCTGGGATGGTCCTGAAGGAGGGCAGAGGGGGCCCCTCCCGCCCCAGTTGATGGTTTAGTTGGGAAGACTCGCGGGGGGTGGGGGGGCAGCATCTTGGAACGGCTGCCCTGGCCACAGATGGAGGGGTGGGGGCTCATCCAAGGAGAAGCCTGGCTGCTTGCTGGGGGTTTTGGTAGCAGCTGGGCTGGTGGGGCAGAGAGTCCAACCGGGTGAAGGGTGGGGGTACTTCAGGGGCCCTGAGGGTCTTTCTTGAGAGGGAGGGTCAGGCTGGTCTTTGAAGCTGGAGAGGCGTCCCAGAAGGGGCATTTGACCCAGGCTCCCCTGGCCAAGAGTGATGGGATTTGTATTCTGGAATGGCCTAGAATTTGGAGGGGGCTTCTGTGGACTCCAGTTATAAGGTGTGGGGGGGTGTATCAGGGCCTTTGGGAGGTTTGCAAGACGCCCCTGCTGTGTGGGGTGTGGGGAGGCCTTTTGTCGCTCTGGGTTTAGGGGGGCCTGGTGGAATTCCATCTCTGTGGGGCTGGACATCTAAGGCGGAAGTAGAGCTTTGGGGCAGGAGGCAAAGAGGATTGGAGACATTCTCTGTGGTCTCTTCTGAAGTTTGAGCCCCAGTTCTGTGGGGCTACGGTGCCAGTGCTGTTCACAGGCTACAGCCGGAGGGCTCTGTGGGGTGTGTGTGAATCCATGTGCCCCCAGCCCAGCAGATGCTCGAGGCTGGAATGCGGAGATCCTTGGAAGGGCCCAGGGACCCATCCTGGAGGAGATCTTGCTCGATTGGGGGGGGGGGTTGAGAAAAATCTTGAAGCCCCCAGACTGGGTGGGGGCACAATTGCCTGGGCTCCCTGTTGGTTTTGCTTGGGGAGGAGAGCCCTGCCCTTCAGGCCCCCTGGGGGCTCAGCAAGGGTCTCCCTCTCTGCCTCCCTGCAGAGCCCTCCCTGAGGCAGGCAGCAGGCAGAAAGCAGAGCCCTGAAACGTTGTGCCAGGGCTGCCAGGGGCAACCATCGGCCCACCTCGGTCTTCTGCACCTCCCTCCCCTCGCTTTGCCCAGCTCCCTCATCGGCTGCCTGGGCTAAGGAGTTCCAGAGGGGTGGGCAGCGTGGCCGGGGCCTGCAGGGTTTGGGGATGGTTGTTTCCCGGCTGCTCCACCTGGGTGGGTGAGTGGGGGGAGGGGTGCAGGCACGCATTCCAGCTGCTCCTGAGTCCCTGGGTCTCTGTGGTCGGTCGTGATGCCGCCCTTCGCTTCGTGGGAGGTTTGGCAAAGTCTCAGCATGCTGATTTTTGCAAGGGGGAAAACTCCGCGCTTGGCCTGCCAGGTTCTTGAATGGAGGGACGTTTTGGCTAGGTCGCCCTTGGGGGTGGGAGGCGGGGTGTGTGTGTGTTGGACAGAGGCAGCTTTCCACAGAGGGGAGACGAGGGCTGGGGAGGATTTAGGGAGAGAGAGGGAGGGGCTGGGGAGGGGGCTGGAGAATCCCAGGATAGGGATTCAGGGGTCCTGAAGGCCAGTTGGTCCCCTGGATGGGAAGCCTGCCCCCCTGGGCTCCCCTCTCTCCCCACTGCTCTCCCTTTTCGGAAAGCTCTTCCAACATCCAACTGGACATGGTTGTCTTCTTCTGGGCCATTCTCAGGCTGGCCAATGAGTGGCAGAGGGAAGCTCTGGACCTCCTTCTGGGTGGAGACCTGCAGATGAGGGCACGTGAGTGGCACGTGAGTGATGGGCAAAGAGGCCGGTCCCTTCCCTTCTCTTCCTGGGACCATTTGCTCTTCTCAGGACTCTCCCAGGACTGAGGCAGTGGGGAAGAGGGAGGTGGGAGAGGCCTTTACCTCTGGACCCATCTTTCCTTCCTTCCTTCTTTCTCTCTCTCCTCCCTCTCCCTCTCCCATTCCTTCCTTCTTCCTTCCTTCTTCCTCCCTCCCTCCCTCCATCCATCTCCTTCAGCAATCACCCAGTGCCATCTTTGAGCAAGGGAGGGGGAGATGCCCTGGTGGGAAGGGGGTGGGGGGCTGCTGGGTGCTTCTCTAGCAATCCTTCCTCCGCCTGCGGGAGCCAGATTACAAGGCCTTCCGATGGCACCTGCCAGCCAGGAGAGGATCGCTCGCCCTCCTCTGCCTATTGGGCTCCGGGTGGAAGCCCTTCCGGATTCAGAGGACACCCGACATCTTCTCAGCCATTCCCAATACTGGGAGGTTTCCATTCAACTTGGCTGAGAGCAGACTCAGTTCTGCATCCTAGATGGGAGGTAGCTGAGTCTGTAGGCTAGGTGCACAGGTGACGTAAACCATGATGGTCATAATTGTGACTTATTCACTACCGTACAGTTGGCTGAGTACACAGGAACTGCAAGGAGGAGGATTCCAACCTGTCCTCTGGAGGAACTTCCTGTCTGTATGAGCTGTCAGCCACCCCTGGAGGTCACTCCTTCCCTGGAGTCTCCTAGTAGAGGCTGGTCATCCAGGGCTGGACTAGAGGACCTCTAAGGCCCATTCCAACTCTAGGGTTTGGGGAAGGCATTGTGTCAAAGCAAAGACACGGGGGTAGCTCTGAGAGTCAGCCCTGCCTTGCACTGGCCGCGAGGCCTCCGCCACTGGTCTTCTCCTGCTACGGATAGGCAAGGAGGCTTCCTGAGGGGGGTGGGGGGAGAAAGTGGGCCTGATCCACCCAGGCAAGAACAGAGCAGCACAATCAGTTCAAAGGCTGCCCCACTGAGGCTCTGATGGGCTGCCACAAAAACTGCAGAGGGACATCTGGGGGGTTGCAGCATGCAGGAGGCTGTCTTACTCTTTGGAGGAGACCCTCAGGGGTCTTGGTCTTCTGGCTCACCTTGCAGGCTGGGCTGTAAATGGCTTTTCCTCCCTCCCTCCCCCCCCCTCTCTCTCTTTCTTTCATTCCCCTTCCTCGAGGGCCTGGGGTCTTCTGCAGGCTCAGAATTCTGCAAGGGGCCCAGGCTGTTGCCTTCATTTTGGTTTCTCTGGGCCGGGCTTGTAGGACGCATCTCACGCAGTGCAAAGGAAGAACAGCTCATGTCCTCTTCCTTTCCTTTAATCATACTCTCTCCTGTGTGGCATAGAAGCAGGTTAAACCAATTACAAATTTAAATTAGATGAGCCCCCCTTGGAGCAGGTTGCTGTCAACCCAGCCAGCCATGACGGCACAGCCGAGCCTCCATATTTAGAGGCAGACCATCTGATGTGTGTGTGGGGGGGGGGGAGTATGAGGAGCAGGTAGGGCCTTTTCCTTTGAATCCGTTTGTGGTTCCTTTAGAACTATTTAACTGCCCCTGTTGGACATCGGTCTGATTGGTCCTTCTTGGAGTGATCTGGGGAGAGATTTGCTGAGGGGGGAACTGGCCTTCCTCCCAGTTGCATTCGGTAGCCTCAAACCGTTAAGGGAGGGGAGGATCTTGTGGGGGTGGGGTAATGGCAAATGTTGCCGTGGGAGTGAAGTGGAGTCATGTTATTTATGTATTTATTTATATATTCATTTGTTCAGAAAATTTGTAACCCTGGGCAATCCACAAACAATGCATAAAACTGAATTCATGAAAACCAGCGTAAAGCAAAATACGGTTAAGAGGCATTGTAATACTACATCCTGAAAACACTTGGAAATGTCTGTGGGGCTCCCCTAACGTCCTAGCCCCCCCCCCCCGGAAAACGCAGGTTTTCATGGCCTTCCAAAAGGCCAGCAGGGTGGGGGGCTCCTGTGGATCTCCGGGGTGGGTGGGTGGGCATTCCACAGTGGAGGAGGCGCAACAGAGAAGTTGCAACTCCCAGATCCTGCAAAATGGCATTCGTTCACAGACACAGCTCTGCCAGATCTCTGGGGTGGGCAGAAAACTCTGGGTGAAAATGGTCTGTGGGTTTCTGGTCCTGTGTTACACGTGGCTTCAGAGGTGTCAAGCACCTTGAACTTCAGCTGGAAGCCTACTAAGGTCCATGGTTAAGGGTCTAGGGAGATCCAGGTCATCCAGGTCATGGTTGTCCCAAAGGTGCTTTTTCCAAAAAGGCACCTGGACTTTCTTGGGTTTTTTTTTTCCCTTGAAATCATTTTGCTTCTGATCCAAGAAGCTTCTTCAGTTCCAAAGAAGACTGAAGAACATTGTAAGCATTGTAAACATTGTAAGACTGTAGCGCATTGTAAGCCACCCTGAGTCTCCAGAGAAGGGTGGCATATAAATCAAATTAAAAAAAAAAAACCACCAAGAAAGTCCAGGTGCCTTTTTGGAAAAAGCACCTTTGGGATAAAATCCATGGTGTTATGCGCGTGTTCCATGGTGTATCTAAAATCACCTAAGTTGCCACATTCTGGACTCTGCTGTAACTCCCAAACACCCTTCAAGGGTGGACCCAAGGAGAGCACATTGCAAACATCAAACAAGGCCTAATTTAGGCCTGCGCGACCATGAGCAGAGCCTCCCAACCCAACTCAGAAATGGGCACCAGAAGAACCAGTCCAAAGACTTAGCTCCATCCACTACTACCTACTTTCTCCATCAATCGCCAGGCCATGTTTGACTTGGTTTTTCCAGGCTCAGAGTTGAGGGACCAGTGAAAAAGCTGACACCTAGTTCGGCCTACTGGTTGCATCCAATCTGCTTCCTGGCACCAAAGCCATTCTGAAAATGAAACCCTTGTTTGGGCACATCCAGAAATCCACCACTCAAGTGAACTTCTCAAGGGTGCCCTTTGCAGTTGTGGGTGAGGGATAGGAACCAAATAAATGCAGCAAACTGTGATGGGGAAAGAGAAGAAGAAGAAGGCAAAGAAACCCTCCCAATGGTGGGACTGAGGGACCAAAGTCTCCATCATAGCAGCCTTCCAATATTTGAGGGGCTGCCACAGGGAAGAGGGGCTCAGCCTCTTCTCCAAAGCACCTGAAGGCAGGACAAGAGGAAACAGATGGAAACTGACCATCCTAGAAATAAGGAGAAATTTCCTGACAGTGAGACCAGTTAACCAGTGAACGACGTGTCTCCAGAGGTTGTGGGTGCTCCATCACTGGAGGTCTACAAGAAGACATTAGACATCCATTTGTCTGGAATGTTCTAGGGCAGGGGTCTCCAGCCTTGGCAACACTTGTCGACTTCAACTCCCAGAATTCCTCAGTCAGCTTTGCTGGGAGTTGAAGTCCACAAGTCTTAAAGTTGCCAAGGTTGGAGAGCCCTGCTGTAGGGTCTCCTTCCTGAGCAGAGGGTTGGGTTAGAAGACCTCCAAGGTCCCTTCCATCTCTGTCATTCTCTGATTCATCTTCCAGAGGGTGGCTGGGGAGGGACTGGATTCTAGCCGTTCTAGCTTTGGGCCCTTAGAACCTCTCACCAGATCTATCACCTGCATTTCAATAAAAGCCGAGCGAGACATCTGACGTAGCTGAGCTGACAGCAGAAAACCCGCTCTGGGGGTCTAGAAACGCCCGTTCCCATGGAGAGGCAGCCAGAGACCTGAGAAAACCCATCAAGCGGCTTCTCCTGACAGTAAACACAAGATTTCCAGGAGGGAACGGCTGGCAAGTTTCACTCTGCTTGCAAAAGGCGAGGGGTGGGGAGCTTTTGCACCCTCCCCAAACACAAGGCCTCCTTCAAAGAGGGGAGGATTTCCATTCCATGGATGTGGCTGCCATCTTGACCTGTTGACACGCACTCATACAGGCATCTCAGCATGTATGTACGTGTGTTTGCACAGTGCTGGACTCCAAAGCATTCGCATTACGCACATGAAGTACTGAATCAGCCAGATTGGAAGTGGTCTAAATCAGTGTTATTCAACCTTGACCCTTTGAAGATGGGTGGACTTCAACTCCCAGAATTCAGAGCTAGCTGGGGAATTCTGGGAGTTGAAGTCCACCCATCTTCAAAGGGCCAAGATTGAGCAGCACTGGTGTAAATAATGGCTTCTTCTAGTTCCCACTTCAGCTGATTCCCTGCCACCTTCTCAGCCACCTTCCCCCCACCCAAATGATTCCCCAGAAGGCCACCCGGTCTCTTGACCTCCCTTCTGCTTGCAGCCTCTTCTCTTCTGCCCAGGGGCAGCTGCCGAAAGGAGATTCAGCTTCCAACTTGGCAGGCAGAGCCACCAAGGCCTGGCACCGAGCTCTCTAAATCAGGGCGCAAATGGATTACATGGTGGAACTGATTAGCCACCATCTGTTCCAAGATGGCCATCACAGGCGGTCTGCTGACAAGGGGGATTCCTTTCTTCTCAGAGCCAGGTTGGAGAGTCAGAGAGTTTTTGTAGCAGTGGAAAGTTGACCTCCTCTTCCTCCAGGAACAAGGGAGGGAGTTTTCTGGTAGATGTAGCCTTCACCACAGAGTTTCATAGGAATCAGCCTGGAATGGAATTAGTTGTTTGGTGGAGTTAGTATTAATTTTTCCTTTTGTTTGAACTTTTCACTGCGTTGGCAAGAAACATCAAGGAGGAAATCCAATGTTTCCTGCCCATAAAACCAGACCCAGATCTCATTGCAACCTGGAGAAGCAACCTGGAATTAAGGAGAAACTTCCTCACAGTGAGGACAATTAACCAACTTGCCTCCAGAAATCATGGATGCTTCATTCATGGACTAGAAGACCTCCAAGGTCCCTTCCAGTTTCCTATTCTATTCTATTCTATTCTATTCTATTCTATTCTATTCTATTCTATTCTATTCTATTCTATTCTATTCTATTCTATTCTATTCCTGGGAAGGGTGTCTGTTTTGATGCCTGTCTTGTGGAGCAGCCTCTATCCTGAGCTATGCACAACTGCTAGCCTTTCAAAAGGTCCTGGCTAATCTCCCGGATGCTGGGTGGGGTTGGGGTGTTAGGGGAGCTCCTGCATGGCTGCAGCTGTCTCTCTCGTGCTGTTATTGAGATCCCAAAGGGGCTTTTTCCAAAAGGCAACTGGACTTTCTTTGTTTTTTCCTTGAAGACGTTTCGCTTCTCATCCAAGAAGTTCTGAGAACTGAAGAAGCTTCTTGGATGAGAATCGAAACGTTTTCCAGGGGAAAAAACCCCCAAGAAAGTCTAGTTGCCTTTTGGAAAAAGCCCCTTTGGGTCAACCATGTCCTGGATGACAGAGAATCTCCATAGAGGTTGTGATTGAGGGTTGTTATTGTTTAGGGGCTCAACTCTTTTTTTTTATCCCTGAAATGGAGGGTGACTTTGCTTCTGCGTTTAATCTTCGTTCGCTGCCAGAGTGCCTTGGTAGACGGCCAGTCGTGTAAATATGTAAAGAAATAAATCAGAAAGCAGAAACCGATGGAGGACGGGTGCTGAGAGAGGCTGTTCTGGGCTCTGGCAGATGCGAGAATGATCAGGACCATGGAGAGCTCCGTGCCAGGAACCCCTGACTGGGCTGGCTCTGGGAAGGGGGCTGATGAGGGACCTGGGAGGGGGGTCTCTTTGTTATCCACCTGGATCCCCCACCCACCCACCCAACCCCAGCCTGTTTTGGGGTTTTAGGGGCCCCAGACTTCCTTAAAGGTCTTCCTTAAAATTGATGAGGAACTTTACAAGAATCAAGATGATGGGACAATTGCTGTATCTCTAAAGATGGAGCTGACAATTCTCCCTGAACTAACCTGATTTATTCCCCTGAGCTAACCTGGTTTATTCACCGTCTTTTTCAGGGTTCACACCACTCCTTATTTTCTCCCTTCTGCTTCCAAATTCATACATTCAAGGGGTGTCTGTGTGTGTGTGCAAAATCTGAATAACCACTAGATGGCAGCAAAATGTAACAAGAAACTGCCTTTTCACTGCCCTCTTGTGGTCATCCAGATATCTGCGTAGCTATGTCAGCTAAAATTTTACAAACAATACACCCAAACCTGGTCAATTTTTATCTTGGTGGCTTAGGGGCAGAGGGCAGAAGCATGTTGTGCGAATTCAGAAAATGAGGTGACTCGGTAAAGAAGGCTGTTGCATGTGGATTCCAGATACGTATTATCCATGTTCATCTGATGTATGTCCCCACCCCCCACCCCTTCTCTTTGAGGAGATAAGCAGCATTATGCAAAGCTCAGAAAAGGAATAAAAAGGTGTAAGATGAAGATATTAGAGATGTAAGAGAAAACTACAGGGAATAGAGTTGAATAAATTGAAGGCTACATCAGGTTTGCACCAACCCTGATGCTTATAGCTCTTTGTGGTACTCTGTTTGCAAGCTTTCCTTCAGCCACTCTGCCCATGTTTCTCTCCTTTCTCTCAAGGTTGGAGTTCCGGGGGGAAGAAAGGGGGGAAGGTGGTTCAATCTGCAGGTCAAGCAAAGTAGCCAGAGCTCCCTGCTGAAAAGGCCCAAAGGGTGGAAGCATCCTTGTTCTCTTACAAGGCAAAAGGTTGTCCTTTCCAACAGTGGAAGAGGGGAAACAGTCAACTTTTTTTCTCTTTGTTTCTTTTGTTCACCATTCCTTCTCCTTTTCCTCCTTCTCCACCATTTCTTCTTCTCCCCCTTCTCTGCCATTTCTTCTCCTCCCTTTCTCCTCTTTCTCTTCCTCCTTATCCTGCCCCCTCTCCTCCACCACTTCTTCTTCTTCTTTCTCTTCTTTCTCTTCCTTCTCTACCATTTCTTCTTCCCCTCCTCCCCTCCTCCCCTCCTTCTCCTTCCCTTTCTCCCCCTCCTTGTCCATCTTCTCCACCACTTCTTCTCTTTCTCCTCCTTCTCCACTTCTTCTCCTGCTCCTGCCCCTTCTTCCTCCTTTCCCTTCTCCTCTCCTTCCTAATTCTCCATCCCCTTCTCTTTCTCCTCCTCCTAAAGCACGCCACTTTAAACACAGGGCAACTTTGTAGAAAAAGTCTGTTTGCAATGGCACCAGTGGCTTATTTCAGTTAGACTGAAAATATAGTAAACGTGTTGATTTAATTAGAGATAAATCAATCTGTGGGTTCTATCTGCTTCTGAGGTGGATCTTTAGGCCTCCTGCCCTCCCTTGTGCTTCTCTGGGACTTCTTTTCTTTCTTTCTTTCTTTCTTTCTTTCTTTCTTTCTTTCTTTCTTTCTTTCTTTCTTCTTTCTTTCTTTCTTTCTTTCTTTTTCCTTTCCTTTGGCACGGCTGCCCTCTCCCATTGCTGTGGCTTCTCTGCTTCACCAAGACTGCTCCTGCGGTCCATCTTGCTGGGAAAGGATGGGTCTCCTTGTGCTGCTCTCCGGCACAGCAACGGGGGTTGGACGGCCAAAAGTCCAGATTCAGCGATGCTGGTTGGGGAATTCTGGGAGTTGAAGTCCATATCTCTTAAAATGGCCAAGGTAGAGAAACGTGGCTCTAAAAGCTGGCTGACTTTGGAAGATTGTCTGCCGTTAAATTGGTCTTGTGTTGCTCCATAGTTCCTCTGGACTTTTTTCTCTTTGAAGGATTCATTGCTTTGAGCCAGTTTCTGACTCTCTCTCTCTCTCTCTCTCTCTCTCTCTCTCTCTCTCTCTCTCTCTCTCTCTTTTAAATGGCCCTGTTTCCCTCTGCACTTTGCGTTGCGTAATGTTGTGCTTTCAGTTTGCCAGCCCATGAATGAAATAACCTTCAGCTGCTCCTCGGTGCATTGGTACCTACCGTATGTGGTCTTTCTGCCTTCCAGCTGACACGACCTTTGCCAGGTCTCAGATGCTCCCTCTTCCGTCATGGAGGCAAGATCTTAGGACCTTGATGGTGGCATCAAAGGGAGCTTGGATGTGCAGAATGCTTCACCACTCGCCCGACTCCACCCGGCCTTCTCTATTTGCAAATGGGCTCCTGAGTTCCTTTCCTATTTGTCACATCCCCCAACCCCCAAGCTCTTCTTTCCCAGCTTCCTTTTGCTCCAGCAGAAAAGCAGAAGTAGCAGACCTTGGCTGGTTATTGTATTTGTGGAAGAAGAAGACAGAGTTATGTATTAATAGAAGAGAAGATTTGTAGCTCGGGGTTGAAATGAGAGGTCCTTGGAGCTCTCTGAGCTTGGTAGTTTTCTTGCAGACGTTTCATGACCCAACTAGAGGACATCATCAGGGTTAGAAGAGAGTGGTGTTTGCAAGGAGGGGGAGGAGGGTAGGGACTGTGGGGTCCTTAGTGCTCTCTGCACTTGGTGGTTTTCTTGTGGACATTTCATGACCCATCTAAATAGCATCATCAGTGCTAGAAGGGACTCAAAATACCAAGGACCACCCCCCCCCCCGGATTTCTGTATTGCTCCAATAACTCTTGGAAGCAGGCTATAGAAGCATAAAATGGTAGAGTTAGGCGTGATCTTGAAGGCCTCCTAGTCCAACCACTCAACCAGGACATGAATGCAAAGACCATCCCAACCTTGGCTTGAAAGCCTCTGTGGCTTCCAGAGTCCGGACACTTCTATCTCCTCATATAAAGGTCTCCTCCACCCACCAGTTCTTCTCTCGTCTTTGGGTGCTCTGGAGAATATCTCCCCCCCCTTTTTTTTTTTTGCAGTTGGAGAGGGGAGGGGCAACGGCCTTGAAGGAGGGGAGGAGGAGCTGCTACCATGGCAACAATCAGATAAGGCTCCAGCCTTGACCAAGAAAGGAACTTGAGGGAAGGTCTCAGATGAGCCCCTCCCTAGTTCACGCAAAGGGAGGGAAGGGGAAGTATATTCAAGAATCCATGTGTGTTTGTACATGCGTGTTAGGCACAACACTGGAAACCAGGAGCCTGAAAGTTCTAGTCCCGCCTTAGGCATGAAAGCCAGTTGAGTGATTTGGGGTCAATCACTGGGAGAGTGGGAGTTCTAGTTCCGTCTTAGGTGTGAAAGCCGGATGGGGGGCTTTGGGCCAGTCTCTCTCTCAGCCCAACCAGCCTCACAGAGTTGTGGATGTGAGGAAAATATAGGGACAAAGGAGTATTAGATTGATTCAGTAGGTCAAGTTGTTTATAAAAATAATAAAGGCAGGATATAAAGAAAGAAAGAAGATGGTTACAGCGAAAGTAGTCCTGACCAATATGACATTAGTCTGGTCTACCTCGCAGGGCTGACAGCCTGTCTCTCCTGTTTCCCCAAAAGCAATGGTTTTGGGGTTTCTGGCTGGGCTGCCCTTCAGGCAGTGCCTCCCACACTAGCCACTTCAAGGCTTGACTACTGCAGTGAGGTCACCATGGGACTGCCCTCGAAGACTACCTGAAACTTCAGCTGGGTCAGAATGCAGCACTACCAGTGACACCGAGTGTGCGTCAGTGTGCTCATGTGACACCCGTACTCCGCCAGGCTCCCTCGTTGCCGGTTTCCTTCTGGGTGTGATTCTGGGTGCTGGTTATCCTTTCTAAAGCCCCACATGGCATAAAACCAAATTATTTGGGGGTTTTCCCCATCTCTTCCGGTTTCTCTTTGACTGATATGAGCCAACAGGTCTGGCCCACTCTCAGTCCCTTTGATCAAACCGTGTCATTTTTCAGGACCCAGGAAGTCTCCCTTCTCTGTTGCAGTGTCTCCCCCCCTCGAATGAGGTCCACCCCCCCCCCCCAAGAGCTCCATGGGACTCCCACCTGCTGGTGTTCCAGAAGGCCTTTGAGCCCTGGCTTTTCTCCCAGGACTCAAGCAATTTATTAAACTGTAAAAACACAATGCAAAACACAATGCAAAAACCTATTAGGTGGGATCTGCTTACTCTATACAAAAACATATACAAAAGGCATCCAACAAGGGCCCAAATCTAATATATAAATATAAATATAAATATAAATATAAATATATTTATATAAATATTTATATAAATATAAATATACTATCGGAGGCTCCTGCTGGTGCTGGGTGCAGCATTGCGGGCAGTTTTGGGGGCTCCCAGAACAGAATACAGAACAACAGGTTTGGAAGGGGCCTTGGAGGTCTTCTAGTCCAACCCCCTGCTCAGGCATGAAAAACTATACCATATCAGACAAATGGTTGCCCAATCTCTTCTTTAAAATCTCCAGTGGTGGACCATCCACATTCTGGTGGCAAGCTGTTCCACTGGTTAATTGTCCCCACTGTTAGAAATTCCAGGTTGCTTCTCTCCTTGATTCTTTTACACCCGTTGCTCTTAGTCCTGCCCTTGGGGGCTTTGGAGAAGAGGCTGACCCCCTCTCTTCTTTGAATGGTCCCTGTAACACCGCTGCTCCGGGAGCTGCCTTGGTTACCGGGGGGCAACCTGTAGGTCTTGAGAGGTCCCAGGCACTCTCTATTCACGGATGACGTTCCCTCCTTTCGGTCATGAAATGTCTGCAAGGAAACCACCAGCCTTCGAGAGCAGCAGGGACCCCTCAATTCAGAACCTGAGCTGCAAATATTCCCTTTGATTGGTAAAGGAGGTCTCGGAAACCAGAGCTCGGAGGGGCAGTTGAAGGAGACGCGGGATTCATTCACCGTGGCCAAAGCCTCCTCACGGAGGAAAAGCCATGGAGGAAAAAAGACCCCCTTGGGGATCCGTGGATCTTCCCACCTGGGCTTCTCCAGGCCTTCTGGCCAGCCAAGAGGCCCCGTTGAAGGTCCTGCTCTGAGGCACAAGCAGAGGCTGCCTCTGAAGGGCCAGTCTGTGGCATTCTGGGCTGCGTGTGTGCGTGTGCGTGTGCTTCGAGGTCTTGCACAAATGGATTGCTCTTTCTCCCTGAGTGCGGAAGGAGCGACTCCCCCAGGCGGCCGGCCATGGGGACACGCGCTGGGCAGTTGGGGGGGAGCAAGGAAGCACCAGCCGGGGCCCTCAGTGGGCACAGTGCCACAGCCCCCCTGGACTGGTCTGGCTTTGCCTCTGACTTGCCCTACAACTCGCATGTTCTTGGAAGATCGCGACATCACTTAAAAATTAATTATTTAAAGCGTTTAATATCCCAAACTGCAAAAGTAATTTAAAAATACCTTAATAAATAGCAGAGCGGGGAGATTAAAGGCATTAATAAATGCAGCCCAGATAACACAGGCCAAAAGAAAGGCACGTGCTGGAGAGAGAGCGCCTGAGCTAGTGCAGAGTGTTTTTCCTCCAGCGGCATGGGTAACACAGTCAATACACACACACACACACACACACACACACACAGAGAGAGAGAGAGAGAGAGAGAGAGAGAGAGAGAGAGACTGAGAGGGGAGGGAGAGAGAGAGAGAGATGCCAGGAACAAACTGGATGGAAAGCTCAGTTTGCAAATGTGAAGGTGTTATTTTTTCCTTGTTGGAAACGATCCATCCACCCTGAGCAAAATCCATCTGATTCTTTCTAAAAACAAATTGGGCCAAGCATTGTTGGTGCATGACAAATAAAATCCCAATGAAGCCTCTCTCTTCCCAGCCCCCCCCCCACACACACACACAAACACCCCACCAGCAAAACTGCACACCGTTTCTGCTCCCCATTACGGTCCACTGGTTTCTAATTATTTCTATTTACTGGAAACATTGACTTCTGCTGATTTCCGAATGCAACATGCACCTTCCCAAATGCACTCAGGGAGATGTGAAATGCAAAGGCCGGCTGAGCTTTACAGAATAAGCATCAGCCATGGGGGGGGGAGGGGGGACTATCTCTTAGCTGGCCAGGCTGGTGGGCTTCTGCCAGCGTCTCCCCTGACCCTGTTAGACTGGAAGAAGAGGAAGTGGCTGAGGGTCCCGAGCTGGCCAGGTGGGAGGAGAGTCTTTCCTCATGCTGGAACTGGGGAAAAGCGGGGGGGGGGGTGACAGTGTGGTCCCCTAGACCCTCCTGGGCTGTGCCCTTCTAGTCCACCCATCTGCTCGGCCCTCTGCCTTGCCAGCGGGAGGGTGGGCTTTGCTCCCTTTGGCTGGGAATGCCAGGCCGAGCCCTGGCATCTGCTCGTACAGGCAGAGAGACTCGGTGTGGCTCCTGCATTTTCTGAGCACGGTCATTAATCACCCTGGGAAGGTATGAAGCGCAAAACTGCCACCTTGGCACTTCCCGCCGTGACTCCCTTCCAAAAGCAGAGAGTCAGATTTTGCTGCAGAGGGGAAGGAAGCAGCAGCAAGGAGGAAGACGGCAGTGGGGCTGGGGGAAACACTGTTCTTGGCGGCCCAGGTGGGCACAGTGGCCTACCTGCTGCCTTCATCCCCATTTATGGTCACTTTAGAAAAAACTGCATACAGAGTTTAAGAGGGATGGACTTCAACTCCCAGAATTCCCCAGCCAGCTTTGCTGGGTGTTGGGAGTTGAAGCCCATCCCTCTTAAACTTGCCAGGTTGGGGAAACCCTGGATGAGAGGCTGAAAAACAAGACAGGAGAATATCTGTGGCTCAGGGTTGAAGTCTGGGGTTCTTGGTGCTCTCTGAGCTTCCTTGTTTTCTTGAAGACGTTTCATGACCCATCTACATAACATCATCCGTGCTGGTCATGTTACTAGCACTGATGAGGTTACCTAGTTTGGGTCCTGAAACGTCTGCAAGAAAACAAGCTGAGAGAGCAGCCAGGAGCCCTCAGGCTCAAAGCTCGAGGGAAGTCTGCACAGATCAAGGCTTCCTATCCATTTCTCACCTGGGCAGAGTTTGCACTGAAGCCATTGAAGAAACCGGTGGAGGTGCTGACAGCAAAGGCAGCTTCAGAGGCTCAGTTTATACAGGGGAGGGGGATGGGCCTTGTAGACGACCAGTTGCACACGTTTACTGATTGGTAAACTGTGGAACTCCTCGCCACAGGACAGAGCAGCAGGCCTATTCCGGCTGAAGGAGAATTGTTCCACGTTTTTTATCTTCCCCGAAATCTAGGTTTCATGGCAGTGCAAAACACACAATGCATGAACACAATTGAGCCCCAAATTTCTGTTGCTAAGTGAGACAGTTACGTGAGTTTTGTCCCCTTTTACAACTTTTCTTGCCACAGTTGTTAAGTGAATCACGGCAGCCATGAAGTTTAGCGACATGGTTGTAAAGTGAATTTGGCTTCCCCATAGATTTTGCTCATTGGAAGGTCGCAAAAGAGGATCATGTGACCCATCCGTCATAAATAGGAGTCAGTTGCCAAGGGTCTGAATTTTGATCACATGACCACGGGGATGCTGGGACAGTTGTGTGAAAAACAGCCATGAGGTGCAGTGGTTAGAGGGAAGGACTGCTGGCTGCCTGCAATTCGGCAGTTCAAATCTTACACCAGGCTGGAAGGGGGGGGCAGGACAGAGATAGCACTTGGGGACTGCTCCAGTTCCTTCATTGGGGGGGCCTCCAAATGGCAGAGACACCCTCTTGGGCACCCCTGATCAGCTTAATTCAACTCCAAGGGGGCAGGGCCTGTGACTGGCAGCCTCCAAGGCTCCCCACCTGGGCAGCCCTCGTTCTCTTGGGTTAACAGGGGAAGTTGTGGGCAGGCACAAGGCTGAGCCGGGACAGCAGGAATATCGCCCACAATCATTTTCCAGATCTGAAATTCCAGAATTCCGTAGAAAGTCTTCCTTTCTTTTATGGCACAAGAAGGAAAAGCAGGCACCAGGGCCCCCATTGCCACCCCTGCCCCCTCTTCCCTTTCGTGGCCTTCAGTGGCTCCTATTCAAGGCCTGTTGACTGATTAAAAAATATTTACTTATTAATCCCCTGCGCTCGGACTGATTAATTAAATCTCCATCCATGCACAAGAGCTCTGAAGGAACTGCAGAAACAAAGATTTGGGCGTTGGAGGCCATTGGGAGCCCCCGGGGGGAGGGGCTGCCTCTCAGAAGACCCTCCCAGGATTCAGAAAAGGGAAGGAGACCCCGTTTTCCTCCTGGAGAGCAAGTCAGGGGTCTGGAGGTTGAATCGTATGATGAATGACTAAGGGAACTAACTACGTTTAATCTGATGAAGGCAAGAGAAGGGGTCAACCTATTCAAACAACTCACTTGTCTGAAAGGATATAAGGGGTTGGACTAGAAGACCTCCAAGATCCCTCCCAACTTTGTTATTCTGCAAAGCGCCTGAGGGCAGGACAAGAAATAATGAAGGGGAGATCAAGAACGAGAGATCCGAGCGAGAATTAAGGAGCAATTTCCTGACAGAGCTATCCATCGACGGGAGGTCTGGCCTCCAGAAATTGTGGATGCTCCATCTCTGGAGGCTTTGAAGAAGAGACTGGGCAACCGTTGGTCTGAAACAGTAGAGGGTCTTCACAGTCATAGGGACTCTCAAGGATCTTCTCCAAATACCACCTTCCAGCCCTTACTTAGGTCACTTAGTGGCCATTCAAAGTTACAATGGCACTTATGACCGTTTTTCATACTTAAGACCTTTCCATGGTCGGGCGATCAAAATTCAGGCGCCTGGCAACTGGCTCATCCATACGACCGCTGTGGCATCCCGGGTATCACGTGATCCCCAGATTCACTTAACAACTGGGTTACTAACTTATCAACTGCAATGATTCGCTTACCAACTGAGTCAAGAAAGATCGTAAAATGGAGCAAAATGCATTTAACAAATGTTTCACTTAGCAACAGGAATTTGGGCTCAATTGTGGTTGTATGTTGAATATAATTCTGAGTCTATCGGACCCCTTGGTGGGAGCTCGGTCTCCCCTCCTCCTCCTCTGCACTGGGGCCTGGTTATCTCTGGGCATCCAAAGGGCTCCCTGCGCCCCCCCCCCATTCCTCTCCCAGATGCGGCCATCCCCTGCAGGCTTCTGGCTTACAGCCAGCCCCTGGGCCCAGCCCCTTCTGCTCCACTGGGACTGAAAGGAAGCTAGGAAAGAGGCCTGACTGGCTTTGGATGCCTTCCTTACGCTCCCTCGCTAAAAGAGAATCCAAGGAAGCCATTCTTTTCAGACGGCCTGCCCACTCCGACAAAGGCCCTCAGCTCAGCTTCCCCGCCCTTCCCGGTCTCGTCTTCTGCGCACACTGTGCTGGGCGGCCTCATTTGTCCCCTTGATTTATTATAAAAATATATACCCTGCTTTCCCTATTAAAAGTCCAGGGTGACTAATAACAATAAAACCACAAAACTGCAACCATATACAATAAAATAAAGAGGGAGCTTAAAGCAGGCGTCCGCTCAAGGGAACGGGGCGCGAAGCGTGGCAGCCCAGCGGGAAAACTCCAGTCCCCACAGCTGGGCCCAGGGGGGACTTTGCATGCGTGGGGTGGACCAGAGAAGGGGATCTCCTGGGCAGAGATCCAGGACTCCTGGGGCAGCCACCAAGAAGGCCCCGCCACCTGCTCAACCTGGAACTAAGGAGGAATTTCCTGACAGAACAATCAGTGGAAGGTCTTGCCTTCAAAAGTTGTGGATGCTCCATCACTGGAGGTTTTTAAGAAGAGACTGGACAGCCATTTGTCGGAAACGGCACACAATCTCCTGCCTGAGCAAGGGATGGACTAGAAGACCTCCAAGGTCTCTTCTAGCTGTGTTATTCTGTTACTCTGCTCCCAGGCCTTCAGAGAGGGTGAGAAGCAGAGGTGAACTTCTCCACCATGCCAAGAAGGTGCTCACCAGGGATTCCTGGAAGACCAAGATCTTCTCCTGCCCCAATGACTTCCCTGGTTTCCTCTGGAAATAATCCGGATAAAAATACCCCAGATGGCTACTTGGGAGCTTGCTCCACACATGGGGCTTATTCCATCATGGTTGACTGGACACTCACAACTCGTGGTTTCTTCATCAGTTCCAGTCTGCAGGAGAAGAAGGTTGCCCTTCCTCAGGGCCACATTCCGAAGGTGAAGAGAAGCCTCCGAGGTCTCTCTCTCTCTCTCTCTCTCGGGACACGATGAAATGTCTCTTTTGGCAAATCTGTTTGGGCAACCCAACTCTTGATGGGACAATCACAGCCAACTCTAAAAGAGTTCAAGAGCTGTTTTTCCTGCATTTAAAAAAAACAGTTTTCCCTTTGTGGTAATCCAAGACCTTGGAAACTATAGTGTTTGTGCATCTCTCTCTTTTCTCCTTTTTCCTCTGTTTGTCTGTCTGTCTCTCTCTCTCTCTGAGTGTGTGTGTGTGTGTGTGTGTAAAACAGAGAGAGGAAGGAAGGCTCAAAAGGCGTGATCCTGCAACCTGCCCGCTCGGAGGGCGCGTAATTGAGCCATAACTCAGCGCCAGCGGAGGGATCCTGAGCCATCATGTGAAGCGCGGCACTGGGGCTCTATATTGCAGCCTCCCCGGGGGAGAAGGTTTTTATTAAAATCTGGGTTGATGGCGAGGGCTGAGATTAACTCCGGCTTTAATGGATGGCTCCCCGCGGAGCCTCCCAGAACCTCCTTCACGTGCCGCCTGTGTGGGGAGGGCTGGCCGGCTGCGAGCCCAGGACGTGGAAAGCTGCTCTGGGACCTGGCCGGGAATAAGCCCGAAGCCCCCCCCTCCCCCCGCCTCAAAAGCCCACGCCAGGAATGGCTGGAGAGGCAGAGCGCTTGCCGGGAGCCAACCAGAAGGGAAATTTATTCCTTCGTTTATTTATGAAATGTATTGGCTGCCCATCTTAGCACAGGGTAAGTCTAGGCAGCTTCCGATATTAAAAAAAAGGAAACTATAAATAAAATACTACAAAAAATGCCCTGGTTGCTTTAGGCTCCTCCCCAGCAGAGAGGGGGGAGCAAAGATGGTTCGCCCTGGACCCTGGTTCTCCCCTCTCCTCTGTTTCTCCTTGGGCTTCTGGGCATCTCTAGAACTTCTTTAGAGGGGTGCCGCTCACTGAACCCCAGAAATGCCCCCTGGGCCCACGAACCTGGAAAGGCTGCCAATCTTTCTGTCTCTTGGAGACCCCCTATTTCCTGAACAAAAAGGGGCTCCTCTCTTCCTTTAGTGCAGGGTTTCTCAGACCTGACCATTTGAAGCTGGGTGGCCTTCAGTTCCCAGAATCCCCCAGCCAACTGGCCAAAGTTGAGAAACGCTGCCCTAACAAGAAAGATGGCAGGAACTCCGCTAGCCTTCCCTCACCCCCATCCCTGCTTTCCTCCCCTTCCTTGGGGACTGCAGGTAGAGAAAGCTTTGGACGAAGCCTGCTCTTCCTCCTCTTTCTGTAGACCAACAACCCAACTGCAGATGTGCCCACAATCAGCTTCCTTCTTCTGGAAACACCCAAGTGACAGTTGGGGCCCTTCTTTGGTTAGTGCACTACAACCATGTTTTGAAAATATTGTGGGCAGTTGTGTTCAAAATAGTGATGCTACTGGACATTGAGGTAGGACATGGTCAACTGGATCATAGATAGGAGGGACAGCCAGTCTTGGACATATAGAATACAGAATAACAGAGATGGATGGGACCTTGCAGGTCTTCTAGTCCAACCCCCTGTTCAAGCAGGAGGTCCTATACCTTTCTGGACAAATGGCTGTCCAGTATCTCCCCTGGTCTGTTAACCAGTTGTAAAGGGTGACTTCTAGGCTCCAAACCAACCTGAGCTACCTTGGGCTGTGGGAAGTCCACTGGTCAACCACGTCTTCCCAACAACTGACCAGGTTGTTCAAGGACCGCTTAATCTTCTGCATCAGAGAGAAGGTCCAAAAGAACAGAGTTCCTCCAGGCTGCTCTAACTGGGGTACCGAAAGAAGCTCATATGTTGAGGTTGAAGATGTAGGCCTCCTTCAAAATGCTAGAAAGGTCTGCTCCACTGGCCTCTCTCCAGGCAGCGGGGAAGGCTGTTGATGGTCAGCTGGAGACCCCCACCCCACCCTGCCCACTCCCCTTGTGGGCTGCTGGCAAGGGAGCAGAGCCTCCATCAGCCGGAGAGACAGGCTCAGTCAAGGGAATCCTTGCGTTCATCAAATCTCTGGCCTGTCTTGTCTTCAAAGCTGAAGACATTCCTTGAATATTTCATCCTTCGGCTGGAGGGTAGGAGAGACAGGATAGGAGCACAAATGTCCGAGGCTGGGTTTCACACCCCAGCGTGGGAGAGCAGAATCAATCAATCAATCAATCAGAATAGAGTTCAAAGGGACCTTGGAGGTCTTCTAGTCCACCTCCCTGCTCAAGCGTGAGATCCTATACCATTTCACCCCTAGTCCTTCTTTTCACTAGACTAGGTATATCCAGTTCCTGCAATCATTCTTGGTTCTATGCAAATCATACCATGATTCTAGGCCCCAAATCATTTTTGTTGCTCTTCTCTGAACTCTTTTTTTTAACGGGGGTGACCAAAATTGTATGCAGTGTTCTAAATGGGCTCTTATCAAGGCTTTGTTGAGTGGTTAGAATTAGGGTAGGACTTCACGTGTTGGGGCCAGGCAGAGGGACCTTCTTAGTGGCTGCACCAGGAGTTCTGGATCTCTGGGTCACTTGCTTCCGTTTGGATCTCTTGAGTCCAAATGACCTTCAGCCCCCATGGAAAGGCATCTCCCTGCTGCTCCTGGGAACTCAGAACTTGTGTCCAGCCTGGGTTGGGGGGCTTAAGTTGGCCTTAGCTGAGTGTTTCGGCCACTGTTTCTCAACCTCAGTCACTTGGACTTGTGGACTTCAATCCCCAGAATTCCCCAGCCAACACACTGTGAGAAACACTGGCTTAGGCCCAGGTTCTCTGCAGATCCAGAGACAAGCATAACGCGCTTGGGAAGTTTTGTCTCAAAGAAGCCCCTGAAGGAGGAGCCCTCGGATTTCCTTCCTCTTGGATTAAACTGAAATATGCCAAGATTTCCAACCTGAATCAAGACTCTTGGGGAAACTGCTGGGTGCAGGACAGCCATGGGAGACCTTGGGCAACGGGAGGTCCATGCTTGGCCTTTTGGAGGAACGGAGAACGTGGAGGGGAGGGGGGAGCAGAAGCCCACCTTCTTTGGACTTACTAAGGCAGGGCATCTGTTTCTCTGAGGCTTTTTGAAAAGGAACCAAGTTCTTCTCTGGGTTATTTTGGAGAAGAAACTCGGACGCCGTCCAAGTCCATCTTTGGAAAGGTAGAACAGATGCAGCCGCTTGTCAAAGCTGGCCCAGAAAAACGAAGGCCATTAATCAAATTGGGCTGAGAGAGTCAGATCCATCTCAATTAGGACCCGCTCCCCAAATTCCGTGAGGGGCCCACAGGACAGTCAGGGGAGCCTTGGCCAGAAGGTGGTCCCATCGCTTGTTCCTCTATCTGTGGACCCACTAAACGAAGAGACCCTCAACCCAGGAGGATCCTCTGCAGGTCTCTCTGCCTGGGCTGAAGCATTCGTCGCACTCCAGCCCACCCCTTGTGGGGATTGATGGCTCTTTTGCGGCAAGGAACAGGGGCCTCCTTGGCTCCCTAACCCCCCCAACCCATCCCCCAACCCTTTGCTTTCCCATATTGCTAGGTGGCTGGGATTGATCTGTTTTAATGGGTCTTTTTGGGGAAGAAAAAGAGCAACTTCTTGTTTTAGCAATATTTAGAAAGAGCCCTCGGGGCCCAATAACTGCCTTTTCAGAATAATAATTTATGGATGTGTTCTTCCTCCTGTGCAAAGAAGAGTTAGAGACCGTGAGTGGCTGGGATCCAACCTCTGATATGGCTTTTAGGAAGGGGGAGTCAGGCACGGCTGGGGTTGAGTTCAATGGGCACGAAGATGAGTCCTGGAATTCTCTCTCTAATCCTCCAGCTCATCTGCAGAGGAAGGTTGGAGAGGGCAATACACAATACAGAATGACAGAGTTGGAAGGGACCTTGGAGGTCTTCTAGTCCAACCCCCTGCTCAAGCAGGAGACCCTCTACCATTTCAGACAGGTGGCTGTCCAAATCTCTTCTTAAAAAACCTCCCAGGATGGAGCCCCCACAATCTCTGGAGGGGAGCTGTTCCACTGGCTGATTGTTCTCACTGTCAGGAAATTTGTCCTTTATTCCAGGTTGCTTCTCTCCTTCGTTAATTTCCATCCGTTGCTTCTCGTCCTGCCTTCAGGTGCTTTGGTGAATAGGTTGAAACAACCCCCCTCCCCTTTGTCTTTGGAGATTCTCAGTCATCCATCTGATGGTTGCCTTTCGAAAAAGCACCTTTGCAGCAGCCCCTGAGATATTGGAAGACTGCCATCATGTCTCCCCTAGTCCTTCTCTTCACCAGCCATACCCAGTTCCTGCAACCATTCTTCGCATATTTTAGCCTTCAGCCCCCTACTCTGACCCTTTCCAAAGCAGGGGCCATCTGGGCCTGAGCCAGGAAGCACGGAGCCTTACTAAGCTCTTCAATCTGTTCTGATCCTGCCTGGGGGTTGATTGGTGGAAGCAGGAAAGGGCTTCCAAAAACCATAAAGTCTTGGACGACGGCAGGGAAGGGGAAGTGAAGAGGATGCTACTCTTCCAGGCCCACCTTCTTCCCATGGCCCTTGGGGTTGTGTCTCAAGACAGATCTTTCTGTCCAGAATTCAGTCCGTTCTTCAGCTTAGGCAATCCTCGTATTTGCTCTGGCACAGGGGTGCCCAACCTTAACAACTTTAAGCCAGCATAGCTATCTGGGGAATTCTGGGAGTTGAAGTCCACAGATCTTAAAAGTTGCCAAGGATTTCCATAGGCGCAATTGAATGGAGGGAGGGAGGAAGGAAAGAAAGAAGGAAGAAGTGGAAAGATGGAAAGAAGGGAAGAAGGAAAAAAAGGAAGGGGAAGAAAGGAAGGAAGGGAAGGAAGGAGGAAAAAGAGAGTGGGAGGGAAGGAAGGAAGGAAGAAAATTCCAATAATCCAGCACAGGAAGAGTGAAGCAACCCAAAAGCCACAGCCTACAGGAGTCAGTTAGGGAAAAGGTATTTGCCAACCACACAATGACACAACTACAGACGCACAGCGCCTCTTTTACTAGCAGAGATCAGGCAGTGGTGTTTCTGAGAGCCCTGGCCCAGGGAGGGCTGGGAGAGCTCTGGGCATCTCCGTCCTTGAGAAACGGGTGGGGAGCGATCCTCAAAGGAGCCCCAGAGAGGGCCTGGTTACAGAGCCCTGGTCAGCCGAAGCTGGGACGGGCAGTGGAGGTCAGGGTCTCCAGACAACCGAGGCCGATGGAAGTTAGCAACTTGGCCCGTGAAAGTAGCCGCTGGCCACGAGCAGGAATGAATAAATGAAATGGAAGAAAGAAAAATCGATTTTCTTATCTCCTGCCTGTATAGTTTGCTTGCCGGCTATTTCCCAGGTTTCTCTGCACGTTGCATAATGTTGTTTACCCAAATGAGAAGAGCACGAAGGGAATCAAAAAGCGGCAAAGCGGCTGTGGTGGGGTCTGCGAAAGGAACGGAGGGGGGAAAGGTGGGAGCGGCCTGAATGGGAGCCGATCTTGGGCAGCCGATAGATACGTGCGGCGAAGGGTCGGGGCGCTGGGTCTATTATCTCTGAAAAGGCTAAAATGTAAGTCAGGAAATATGAATTGGTGTCAGCTGGGTTACTGAGGCTGTGGAAGAGAGGAGGGACCCATCGGCTGGCTGGCGATAATTGCATGTTATGCTCCAGGGAAGGGGAAGAATGAAGGAATCGGATATTTGTTTTCAGACAAAAATAGGGCAGCCTTCGGAAGAACGTGATCTAAAGGAGAAAAGATTCTGCCAGATGACCTGAATGGGTGTGAGTGTGTGAATGAGACAAGGATGTACAGGAAAAGTGACTGGGCCATTCAGAGACCCATGGATGAAGGAGAAGGAACTCTGTATTCTGTTTGGAAAATGGGTCTAGGCGTAAGTCTACTCGTAGGAGAAGACGGCCAGAAAAATGAACATAAAGTAACAAAGATGACAAATGAGGGGGAGGCAAAAGCCTCCGATGAACAGTTGCAGAAATGAGGAGAAGGGGACCTGATAGTCTTCCGGTATTTGAGGGGAGGGCAGTCACAGGGAAGAGGGGGAACACCCGAAGGCCAGACAAGGAAGAGGGGATGGAAACTAACCAAGGAGAGAACCAACCTAGAACCAAGGAGAAATTTCTGGTCAGTGAGAACGATTAATTGGGGGAACGACTTGCCTTCAGAAGTTGTGGCTGCTCCATCACTGGAGGTCTTTAAGAGGAGACTGGACAGCCAGTTGTCTGGAATGGTGCAGGGTCCCCTGCTGGAGCAGGGGGTTGGACTAGAAGACCTCCAAGGTCCCTTCCAACTCTGTCGTTCTGGAATTCTGTAAATCTAAACACAAGACTGATAGGATTTCATGGTGAAAGAGAGAATTAGTGATGAAATACCTAGATGGTCGACCCAAAGGAGCTTTTCCAAAAGACAACTGATTTTTTCTTTGGTTTTTTTCCCCCTTGAAGATGTTGCACTTCTCATCCAAGAAGCTTCTTCAGTTCAGAACTGAAGTTCAGAAAGAAAAACAAGGGAGTCCAGTTGCCTCTCGAAAAAGCACCTTTGGGACAACCATGAGAATCTCCATAGATACCTGGATGGTTCAGGTCAAATTCAGATTTGGGGGACCAACAGCCATAGAGGAAAAGGAGAGAAGGGAAAGAACAGAATTAAGTGTAGGAAGATAAAATATATAACAGGGTAAGAAGATCAGTTAGTCTCCCAATAAAGACACAGATGTAAGGAAAGAAGCTGCTGGAAAAGAATTTAAAGTTTTATGTTCTTGTGTGGCCCAGAAGTGTTCAGGAACACTCTAATGGGAGAGATGAAAAGAAAGGAGGTGAGAAAGAGGGAAATGATTTTAAGAGAATGATTGCTGCACAAAATGACAGTGAAATAAAGACACTGTATGTACTGTATATGATTATGATGATCAGAATTAGAATTAGAATAGAATTGAAGGGTCCTTGGAGGTCTTCTTGTCCACCCCCCCTCCCCCGTTCAAGCAGGAGAACCTACACTATTTCAGATGTGGCTGTCTAGTTTCTTCTTAAAAACCTCCAGTGATGGAGTATCCATGATTTATGAAGGCAACTTCTGTTCCACTAATTGTCCTCACTCTCAGGAAGTTTCTCCTTAATTCCAGGTTGCTTCTCTCCTTGATTAGTTTCCATCCGTTGTTTCTTGTCCTGCCTTCAGGGCCTTTGGAGAATAGCTTGACTCCCTCTTCTTTGGGGCAGCCCCTGAGATATTGGAAGACTGCTATCATGTCACCCCTAGTCCTCCTTTTCTCTAGACTAGCTTCATAGGAGTGCTAAACATCAGCCAAATAAACATCCAGAAATGCCCCACTCTAGCCAGACACAAATCCTGCAGCTTTTCTTCCTATGTTTTAGTCTCCAGGCCTTTGATCATCTTAGTTGCTCTTCTCTGATCTTTTTCCAAGGTGTCCATATCTTTTGTGATGACCAAAACTAGATGCAGAATTCCAGGTGTGGCCTTACTAGGGTTTTATAAAACGGTACTAATACTTCACATGATCTTGATTCTAGGCCTCTGTTTATACAACCACAAATTGTATTAGCCATTTTGGCTGCTGCCGCACCCGGCTGGCTCATGATGGGGTTATCCATTCAGTCGCATCCAACTCTTGGCAATCCTACGGGCCAGATCAGAAGACCTATGAAAAAATAGTTTAAAAGTACCTGGTGACTTCGAGGGAAATGAAGAGCTTTGGAAGCGGTTGAAAAGAGCTAAAGGAGGAGCCTCCAACAGAATGAAAAGAATTAAAAATAGGGCTCATGATATCATTTGGGATGAAACCGAAGTGAGGGAAAGATTAACAGAAGAGTCCCCAGTCTCCTCTCTTGTTCAATTGTGGTTTCCAAAAGCCCCTAAGATTATGTCAGCAGGTCACGCCAAACCAATATAAAACAGATTGAAAAGAAGTTGAATAATAATGGTCTTTATCTTCCTATGCGCAACGATTCCCAGCGATAGTGATTGTGATCATGAAATAAAGAGACGGCTGCTCCTTGGAGGGGGAAAAAAATACGATATCAAAATAATGCAGTCCTTGGTGCTCTCTGAGCTGGACTGTTTTCTTGTAGACATTTCATGACCCAACTAGGTAGTGTCATCAATGCTAGAAGGGAGTGTTGTTTGCAGAGTGGAGGAGAAGGAGGAGGAGTGTGGGATCCTTCGTGCTGCATGAGCCTGGTGGTTTTCTTGTAGACATTTCATGACCCAAGTAGGTAACATCGTCAGGGCTAGAAGGGAATGGAGTTGGATCTCTGTTTATATATCATAGCTTGCCCTGTCAGTGTTGGCGTGAGTTTCTCTTGGGGTTCCTTGATTGGGCTGTTGTTTACTCTTTGTTTGTCTGAGCTGGTAGGTCCTTGATTGGGCTCTTCAAGGGAAGCCCCATACAAAATGTGTTGTGGTAGTCCAGTTGAGCTGTGACTGTGGGCAGAACCTCAGTAATGGTGGCTCTTCTGTTTGTCATGTCAACCTGTGAGAAGACCTCTGGCCAGCCTGGTCAATGATCGAAGGGAGTTGCAGTCTCAGAGATCCGGTTGCTTGTCCCTCGATGGGGCCTTTTTGGTGGTGACCTGGAATTGATATGGTCAAGGCTGTGTGGAAGCCACGATTACGTGACCAGCTGTTCTTCTTTCTTTCTCTTGGGGAACTTTGGGTTTTCTGGGTGGGCTTATTGAGAGAAGGGCCCTTGTTTCTCCATGTTGGAGCTGACCTCAAGCATTTGTCCAAAGGTTTCTTTTACATTGACTCAATGCCACCATCAAGCCCAGCTGTAGAGAGCTCACTTTTTCAACAGCAGGGAGGGAAGAGGGATGTTGGTGAGCTCTGATCGGTCACTCTGATGATAGAAACCTAGCTTGGCCACGGGGAGTGGGGGGGTTGAGCTATGAAGAGCACAGCCCTGCAACAGGATCACTTACACCTCATCCCTTCTTCAGCTTCCTTCCAGGGTCCAGGAGGCTGAATACGGTCAGTAATTTAAGCTGCCCACTGAATATTAGAAGAGGCTCTTTTGTAGGGAAGGGGCTCCTCTTCCCTGGGTATAAAAGGGGTTGTAAGCCAAGAGGGTGATGCAGCTGCAAAGGAGGCCAAGGCCATTTTAGCCTTCGTCAACAATAGCACAGTTTCTAAATCCAGAAGTTTGCTGTTTGTTTTATGCTGCCATCTCCTTAAGGATCCCAAGTTTTTACAGATTGCAGATTAACAAGAGTCGGAAGGGACCTTGTAGGTCATCTAGTCCAACCCCCCATCCAAGCAGGAGACCCTACACCATTTCTGACAGATGGCAGTCCAGTCTCTTCTTGAAAGCCTCCAGTGATGAAGCTCCCACAACTTCTGTTCCATGGGTTGATTGTTCTCACGGTCAGAAAATTTCTCCTAATTTCTAGGTTGCTTCTCTCCTTGGTCAGTTTTCATCCATTATTCCTTGTCTGACCTTCAGATGCTTTGGAAAATAGCTTGACCTTCTCCTCTCTGTAGCAGCCCCTCAAATATTGGAAGACTGCTATCATGTCTCCCCTGGTCCTTCTCTTCACCAGAGTAGCCAGGCCCAGTTCCTGCAACTGTTCATCGTATGTTTTAGCCTCCAGTCCCCTCATCATCCTGGTTGCTCTTCTCTGCACTTTTTCTAGCCTTGGAAAAAGATCCCTGAGAGGGGATCGAACTGCTCTCTCCATGACCAGAAAGGTTTCAATTGGAGAAGAGCAAGAGATGACTTCTCTTGTTCCAGATGGAGCAAGAAAGGCAGAATTCACCAAAGGTTGGAAAAGCTGACTTTGTATTGGCAAGAAGAGTTTGAGGGTGGACTTTGTGGCCCAGCGAGATGCTGCGTTCCCCTTTCCCAGATGTGATCCAGCAGAGGCTTCTGGGCCATCCTAGGTTGGCTCTCTCTTTGATAAGAGGTGGAAGCTGATCAAGGAGCGATCCAATCTAGAACTGAGGAGGAATTTCCTGACAGTGAGAACAATTAGTCAGTGAAATGACTTCCCTCCAGAGGTTGTGGGTGCACTGGAGGTTTTCAAGAAGAGATTGGACGGCCTTTTGTCTGAAATGGTATAGAGGCTCCTGCTTGAGCAGTGGGTTGGG
This sequence comes from Pantherophis guttatus, assembly GCF_059756535.1. Lineage (NCBI taxonomy): Eukaryota > Metazoa > Chordata > Lepidosauria > Squamata > Colubridae > Pantherophis > Pantherophis guttatus. Next base: position 793,449 of record NC_142069.1, on the reverse strand, counting down.
CTAGAAGACCTCCAAGGACCGTTCCAGCTCTGTTATGTTCTCTGTCCTTGCTCCACGTTTAGCTTACAAACTCCACCCAGCCCCTAATTCTGGTGCATTGCATTGATTCCATTCTAAGCATTAAGCATCCAGCTTAATTAACTAATTAATGAATTAATGCTGATCAACCATTAAGCATCAAGAAGAGAGTGGACAGCCATTTGTCCAGAATGGCATAGGATCTCCTGTTTCCGCAGGGGGTTTGGATTAGAAGACCTCCAAGGTTCCTTCCACCTCTCTTATTCTGGAACTTTCTGGGAGGCTTAATTTTGGATTCCTGCCCTAAGCAGAAGGTTGGGCTGGATGGCCTCAAGGGAGCCTTCCAATGAGACTCTATGCCAGCCATGAGAATAGTCCTGTAGTACCCAGAGCACCTTTGTGGTCTGGCTTCCAGGTGGACTGCCACCGGATTCCCTCCCAACTCAAGGATTGGTGGGGGGGGGGGATGAGCTTAATTAGGAGATGGTTGGTCCCAGCCCCTGCTGAGCAGCTCTCTTTCAATCTGTCAGCCCCTCCCTCCCCTCCCCTCCCCTCCCCCAGGCACCCATGAGTGTCTGCAGAAACGTGGCTTGGCCACGGCATTGGCTGCTGCTGAAAGGGAGTCTCTTCATGTGCTCGGTAAGGAAAGGAAGAGGCCACCTGGCTTTTCTCTAGAGACGGATCTGAAATATTCATAAAGCCAGCCAACTCTTGATGCCAGTGGGTGCTTTGGTGCCCCCTGGACACACACACACACACACACACACACACACACACACACACACGGCCTTCCATCTTCTCTACGCCCCCCCCCCAGCCCACCTCCCTCCCAATACGTTCAGAGCAGAACTTTCCTTGCAGGGTTCTGTGGTCCACGCCCCCTCCCTCCCCCAGACCCAGAAGGGGTTGAGCCACACACACAACCCCCTTTCCGAAGGCGCCTTTCCACCAGGGCCTCTGGTGAGCACGGGGGCTCCCGCAGAATTTGGAGCTGGCTTCCTTGAGTGGAGGCAGGACGTGGCTTTCCCTGGCAGTGTGGGTGGGTCCCTCGGTTAGGCGGCTGCTGGCGGCGCTTCCGCCGTCTCTTCCCTGGGTTCTGTTTGCTGCTTGGTGGTTGACGGGGTGCAGGCAAGGAAAGCTACGAGTACAATATTTATTTTACTTTATGATTGTGTTTTATGTATTTATTTCATTTTATGATTGTATTTTATGAACGTGATCATGATTTATCACTTGTTGCTTGCGTGGACACTCAGAGCGTATGCACCAGAGACAAATTCCTTGTGTGTCCAATCCCACTTGGCCAGTAAAGAATCCAGTGCTATAAACGGAGAGGAAACCGCACTGCCTTCTGGCCCCGATGTTCCCTACTTGGGTCATAAAATGTCTGCAGCTCATAGAAAACCAAGGACCCTACATTATTCCTCCTCCTCCTCCTCCCTTCAAACTTCCCTTCCAGCACTGAAGACGTTCCCTAGTTGGGTCGTGAAACATCTACAAGAAAACAGGGCACCAGGGACCCCCCTGTTCAACCCTGAGCTACAATTCTTCTCTTCTATCGGTCCTTTGCCTTTTTTATTATTATTATTATTAAAAAGTTTTATCAAATATTACAACAATTTTTCTCCCCATCCCTCCTCCTCCCCTCCTTCCTCCTGGGTGGGGAATTCTGGGATTTGAAGGGGCCAAGGCTGGGCAGCCCTGCCCTAAGGCCTCCCTCTGCCCTGGCTGACCTCAGGTCCGGAGGGCGTGGGGCATTGTGGCTTTCCTGCTCTGCCTTCCCAGAAGACTCAAGAGCCAGTTTAATTGCTCCACAAAAGCCAACCCTTAATTTCAAGCCTTTTGCCAAGGAGCCTTAATTGTCCAAACTTTTCCCTTTGGTTAGCTTGTTAAAACGCTGTGCCTTAAATATGCAGTTTTCAGCAACCAGCTTTCTTTGGATTCAGCATTAATTCCACCCCCTTTTCATGAATTAATGATTCCCATTCTCTTCTTGCCCAACCTGAATGTATTCCTTGGGTGCGTTTGAAGCTTCTCCTACATCGTTTCATGCTGGAAGATCAGTTCTCCCCGTACAAGGACGGGTCCTTCAGAGAAGGGGAGGGCGGAGGGGGAGATGGCCAGATGGTGGCATCAACACAATGAACATGAATTTGGACAAACTTTAGGATACGGTGGAGGACAAGGAGCCTCGTGTGCTCTGGTTCATCAGGTCACAGAGAGGCGGAGATAACTTAGCAACTGAGCAACAACAGGATGGAAGAAAGAGATGCTTTAGATCGGGGGGCCCAACTCCCAGTCTGTGGACTGGCACTGGAGTCATGCCATGCTAAGAACTGATCCATGCAAACAAGCAAAGTTCCATCCATGGGATGCAGGCAACCATGAAACGCTCCCCACCCCTCCGGTCCATGGAAAAACCTCTCTCCACAGAACCAGTCCCTGGTGCCCCAAAGGTTGGGGGTCACTGCTTTAGATCAAGTAAAAGGACCAGCAGAGGAGCTGCTACTTAACTTCTTCCTTTTGAGGTCTCGTGTTATCCAATTTCCTTCCAATGCCTGGTGTTGTTCCTGCAGCCCTGAGTGTTTCAGAAATTCTGTTTTGGAGGATTTAATTCACCCTTTGCAAAATAAGGAGCCTACCACTATTACTTGGAAGCATCTGTTACATATTCAAGAGGGTGGGAAGGGTTAGGTTAGGGTTTCAGGACCTGAGCTGTCCAGAGTGTCTGCACAGATGGGAATCTTACCTTGCCCACCAGAAGAACCACTTCTGGAAAGTCGAAAATAATTCAGCAATTACTATTTCATCTCTGCTGGACACCCATCCATCTTTCTGGGAACAAACTGGTGGATTCAGCTGGTGAAAAGCCCAGCGATAGTCCATCCGCTGGAACTCCAGGCTTCTTGGCCGGTGATTGGCTCACAGATTTCTTTATTACATTTATATGCTACCCATCTCACTCTTGCAGAGACTCGGGGTGGCTTCCAAACGATAAAAAGATTTATCCAAAACAAATATTAGCTTTGTTTTGAAACTTGCACTGTCCATCACAGAGCGAAGTGGGGGGGGGGGGCAGATGGCAAGAAGAGGAAACGAAAGGAGAGAAAAGAAGAAGGAAGGGAAGAGAAGAGAAGAAAGGAAAATTCATGTGTTTATGGTAGCCAAAAATGATATTAAAGTGTACAGCGGCTTGTGCTTTTGTTCCATTTCCAAACAAGCTTCTTTTTAGCCAGGGGTCTTTGGTGGGGAAGTAGTTAAGAATTGGGTCTGGTGGATCTTTAATTTTCCATTTCTTTTGCTCTTCTAAAGTTAGGTAAATGGCATTAAATGAAAACAAATTAATTGCAGAGTGCAGTATGAATAAACGTGACTCAGCTATTAGTTTGCGAGTGACTAAAATTCATGTAAATTCTGCCTATTCTTCCCCCTTTTTCCTTTTTTGCATACGATTGAAAAAGCATATTTGGAAAGAGCGAAGCAGGCGGCTACAAGGGCCAATTTGGCCACAGGCAGAGATGCTTGTTCGGGGAGAGGGACAATTCCTGGCAGCAATGCTCCAGGAGGTTCCTGCCGCTGGTCTAAGAGCACCGTAGCCATAGCCCCTAGACTTGTGTACCGCTTCACAGGGCTTCCCAGCCCTCTCCAAGCGGTTTACAGAGTCAGCCTCTGGCCCCCAACAGCCTGGCTCCTCATTTTACCCACCTCAGAAGGATGGAAGGCTGAGTCCACCTGGCGCCTGCTGAGATTGGAACTGCCAAGTTGCAGTCAGCCGAAGGAGCCTGCAGTCCTGCCCTCTAACCACTGGGCCACCGTGGCTCATGCAGAGGGAACCCTCTCAGTTTTACAAAGAGCGAGGTTGGGATCCCCCCCCCCACCCCCTTTCTCTTTCTCAAAAGACAAGCGTGTTCCCCCTTTCACCATCCTGGTCTCCAAAGGCCCTGAAGGCAGGAGAAGGACAAGGAGGATGGAAACCAACCCAGGAGAGAAGCAACCTGGAGTTAAGGAGGAACTTCTTAACAGGGAGGACAATTAACCAGTGGAAGAGCCTGCGGGGGCTCCATCACTGGAGGTTTTTAAGAAGGAACTAGACAGCCACTTATCTGAAGTGGTCTAGGGTCTCCTGCTTGAGCAGGGGGTTGGACTAGAAGACCTCCGAGGCCCCTTCCATCTCTGTTATTCTGTATTCCTTTGCAACAATTTGCAGGCTATCCCTCTGTGCATCTGGGGCAAATCCATTTGTCACAGGCCCCATCTTGAGGGCACTTTCTGCTTACAGAAATCTGCAGCTCTCCAGAATTACAGCCCAGGATGGGTTTCCTTTCAAGACTAAATGGGATTTCGTGCAATCCTGTTAAAGCATTGTGGTTTTCATGCTCAGCAAAACTAATTCCTGCAAAGCATGATTACACCCCGCACCGACATCTATTCACACACAGAAGCTTTTCTCTGATCTATAGAAGCCGGCTAGATTTTTTTTTTAAAGTTCTTTTCTTCTGAGTTCTAATTCCCCGATCTCAGGTGCTGCAGGAGATTTTCTAGAATCCTTCCCGGTTGGGGATCAGTGAGATCAAAACGCATCCTGCAACAACTCATCCTTCGCATTTTTACAGTTTCCAACCTATCCTACAGCCCAGAGATTCCCAGGTAGACCTTCATATTAACAGCATCTTAACCTGCTTAATTTGGGGATGGAGGAATCAACCTCCAAAGTTACCAAATGGGAGGTTGAACCATCTCAATCTTTATTGAATGGGGTGGAGAAACCGTCTCTTCTGGGGGAAGTAGAACTTCTCAAGAACCAACGAGCTTCCTGAAATCTCGCATAATCCCCCCCCCCCCCAGCGTTCTAGTATGGTTTGGGTAGGATAATTTTCCATCTGGATGAATTAAGGCAGGGGTTAGGGTTAGGGTTAGGGTTAGGGTTAGGGTTAGGGTTAGGGTTAGGGTGGCTGGGGGATTCTGGGGCTTGAAGTCCACAGGTCTTAAAGTTGCCAAGATTGGACACCCCTGAGTGGGAGCAGTGATTTCTCTTCTGATGCTGCTTTAAGGGGCCCCACCAACCTCGCCCTTAACATGCCACTTTCCTGTTGATTCACCACCTTGAGAATTTTTATGCTGGGCCTGCAGCCCTATAAGGACAAAGCGAGTGATGGAGGGACCCCTCATCCGCCCTTGGATTATGGCCTCTCGACGTCTTGAAGGAAGGCCAGAATAGTTGGAAGGCCCCATCGGCCCTCCAGGGCAGAATGAGCCCTGGCAGAGGAGCAGTGAGCAAGTCTAGCTGGCTCCCTCCTGCCAGACATCTGGCACTGCCCCCTGCAACTCTTCTGCCAGCCTGGATGGATTTCCCCGGACAGCTCTTGGGTGCTCTCCAGCAGTCCCCTGGGTCTTCCCAGGAGCTGTTCTCTGCAGGAGGCCGAGTCCTGTTCTGGCTCCCTGTGAATGCCGGTTGGATTCTGAAGGAAGAAAGGGAAAAAGGTCAGCACCAAGCAAGCCCTGGAAGCGGCCAGCCAAAGCAGTGGGTGATCCAGAATGGGGTCCATACCAGCTGGTGAAGGGGGAGAGATGCCAGCTTGGGAGAAGGGGGAAAGGGGGCCTTGGCTCCAAGTCCATGGGGCAGAAAAGCTGTGTGGAGTTCTCCCTGTTTGGTCTTTCCAGTCCAGGAAGGCAACCAAAGTGTTCCTACAGGATCTGTGAAGGTTCTCCTTCACCCTTGTCAGGGGTCTCCAAACTTGGCACCTTTAAGTCTTGTGGACTTTGGCCCCCAGAATTCCCCAGCCAGCATTCTGGGAGTTGAAGTCCACAAGTCTAAAAGTTGCCAAGTTTGGAGACCCCAATCCAGATCATGGTTGCCCCAAAGGTGCTTTTATTTTAAAGGCAACTGAACTGCATGATTTTTCTTTAAGACGTTTCACTTCTCATCCAGTTCTGAAGTTTGAGCTGAAGAAGCTTCTTGGATGAGAAGTGAAACGTCTTAAAGAAAAATCATAACATCCCGTTGCCTTTACATGACTGCACTTTTGGTTGTCAGCACCTGACCCTTTTCAATTTCTCTGACTGCAATTTACAACTTTTTTCTTTTCGCTGGAAACTGGTGTTTATTTTCAGTTTTCAGCAAAGAAAACACCCATTGAGAACACTGAGTTCACTTTATAACCTCCATGTTTGCTTAATGACTACTCTCCCAAAAGTGCTTTTTCAAGAAGCCACTCAACTTCTTTTGTTTTTCCTTGAAGTCATTTCGCTTCTCATCCAAGAGACGTCTTCCATTTTGACTGAATGGTGGAGAATGGAAGGATTTCTATTCTTTGCAGTCATCTGGTTTTTTGCGCTCTTTCTGAGAGGCACTGAGGCCACTTGGAGGTTTATCTGTGCCGTGATCTGGATGACTGAGAATCTGCATAGACACTTAACGACTGTTGGGAGAAAAAAAAGGTGTAAAATTGGGTGTGGTCATATGATGACCTGCTTAAGGACCGGCATGACTTACAGCCATAATTCTGGCTCAATTGGATGCAATAAGTCGAGGGCTAAAAAGTCAGGCCACTCGTTTAAACTCTGCCTGGGTGGGGAGGCAGATGTCCCGGTCCTTTCTAGAGCTCCCAGCTCAAAAGGGCCCTTCCCCACCGCCTCTCCCCACCTCTTAGTTGCCCAGCCAACACCCCACCAGGTTCCCAGGCTGGGGGATTCTGGGAGCTGAAGCCCACCCATCCGAAAGTGGCCAAAGTTGAGAAAGGCGGCTCAAAATGTCAGTTGTGCAGTCCTGATACTTTGTCCATCGTTTCTGTTTCCTCCCTTCCGTTTGTTCTTCACCTCTAAGTAAGGTTTGGTTTCTGGAAGCCCTGCAACGTTATTGTGACTTATTGTGTCCTGGATGTTCATCTGGACTTGGGTTTTCATGGTCGTTCAGTGCCCGTTTTTCAACGTAACGGTCAAGACTCTCCAGTCCACATTGTGTCTCCGACCTAGCCTGATCTGGGCAAATTTGCCACAGCCGCTGATTAGGAGGTCCACAGCCTTGTCTCTCTCTTGTCGTGGTCAACGTGCGTTGTTGTGTCCAGTTTTCTCAATTTCTGATTTACGGCATCTGTGGCTTGTGTCTGTTCTCCTGCTGCAAATATTACTCCTTCTGCTTCTTTCTGAGGGAGCCAATCTGGAGCTGCTGCCAATTTTTTTTGCTCTTCACCTTGCCTCCTATTTATTTTGGGTATGAAGCAGGCAGAAGTTGTTCCTGCTATGCTTTTAGAAAATGCTGGTTTTCTACCGAGGGTTGGTCCTTTTCCCAAGCAGCTGCACCTTGCAAAGGGGGGTGAGAGCAGCTGGGACTTCACCTCCTCCTCCTCCCACCCTGCTTCTCTCCCTTTGATGCTCCGGGTCTTCAGGAGACTTGGAGGGAGCTTGGCCCCACTTTGGCCTTCAGGGGTTACGGCCAACCCATAGGCAGGCCAGTCCAGGGAAAGGCAGTGGCAAGGTTGGTGGCCTTCAGGGCTGCAAATTAAAACGCTTCCTGTCTGATCCGTTGATGGCCTTCCAGATCTCATAAAGTAGCATTGTGGTTGGTTAGTCTATCAGCCAGATGTTGAGACTGGATTTCACATTTTTATCCGCCTATCCATCCCAAAGACCTGGGATCGGCAAATGGGGATGTTTTGGGGTGTAAGGGGTCTAGTCGCAGGATGTAAGCTGTTTTGAGTCAAGTTGCCTTTTGCCATTGACTGAGGGTGAATTTGTCAATGCCAATGAGATTCAAATGGTGCTCCAGATGTTTCTGGGAGCATCTATTACTCTTGGGTCTACCTTTGTTTTCTTTTCCCACAATCGTTCTGTTCGAAGGTCTTTATATTTTGTGATCTTCTGTAGTTCTTTCTCTTCTCTTCTGCTGCCCCCCCAGTACTGCCACTATCCACTATCTAAACTTTTTTGTCTTTCTTATTGACAACTGTTAAAATCTGGTGTGTTGTGTGGCAGGTGCTTCTCTGTTTAACTTCTAAAGTCGCTGAGCAGTTTAGTGTCTTTACCTTCTCTCACTTTCTCTATTTTATGGTCCCACCAGGTCATGCTTGCAGGCAAATGTATTTCATGCAGATCTTCCAATGCACCATTGTTGTTATGTTGTGACGCCATTGCTTGTAGTCAGTTTGGGCGATCTTCTGGCAGCAGATATGCCAGGTAGTCCCCTGTTTCTGCAGCTTCTTTGCGTAGGCGGCACTTACTGTCTGTTGGTCTCTTCTCAATTCTGGCTTTGTGTGCATTTGTCCTTAAGGCTTGGTCTTGTGTAGCCAGAAGTAACCCCGGGCTCTTCCTTCAACTTTCCTCCTCTTAGACATTGCCAGGTCTTGTTATGATCTACCTTCCCTGCTAATTTTTTTTTTTTTATTGTCTTGGCCATTGTACTCCTGTGTCTCATTTCTATTCTTCATTAGGTCTTTCTTGTAGGCCAGTTTGGTTTCTCCAGGACTCAGTAGGCCTTCTAACAATAGCTGAGACCTTTTCAGGAGGAGGAAGCTTTCAAGACAAGACTGGAAGCCACTTGTCTGGAATGATATAGGGTCTCCTGCCTGAGGAGGGGGTTGGACTAGAAGACCTCTGAGGTCCCTTCTGATTGTGTTATTCTGCTGTGTTCATCCTTGCGCTAAGGACAAGGTGTCAAGCTAAAATAATCAGTCTGAGCGTTGGTTGAGGGGCCGGTCTTGTGGCAAACAGTGGCCCCGTTTTTCATGTTTATTCCACTTGATTTTCGGTGGATTTCTAGCACAAAGGCTTCTGAGAATCTATCGGTGCCCATTCAGTGAAATGTCAGCGCATGTATCAAAATGTCAGGACGTGGGTTTGCTCGCAGCGGCACGCCAGCCTCACATATGGCCGGTCCTGAGCCGTGTTTACTCAGGGGCCGGCAACCTCTGTGCCAAATCAGTCTTCGGCGAACAGTCCTTTTTCCGCTGGGGTGGGTGCTGGGTGATGCTGCCAGACAGCCGGCATTCTCCTGATTATTGTTTCAATTTACATCTCACCTTCCTTCCCAGATGGCACTGAGTAAACCTGGGTGGGACCAAAAATATTTTTCTTCACACAATGCAGAATAACCCCAATATGTCTGAGGTGTTAGGTACGTTGAGGTATGTTTACGGATGAGATCAGGCTGCATCCTCTCCCCTCGTTTATTCCGCTTCTAGGCAAAATATGCATTATAAGATAAGATGCGTTAGAAGAAGGTGTGCCGGGGCCTTTGACTTGCCTGGAAATGAACCTGTTTAAAAGTTCATCACCAAACCTGGACACCGTGGTCAGGTTGGATCAGGGCTCTGCCCCGCTGCTCCCCAGGACCTCTGGAGGGAAGCCCTTCCACCGGCTGATTCTTCTCACTGCCAGGAGGTTCCTCCTTCCTTCCAGGTGGCTTCTCTCCTTGGTTAGTTTCCATCCATTGCTTCTTGTCCTGCCCCCCTCAGGGGCTTTGGAGAATAGCTTGACTCCCTCTTCTTTGGGGCAGCCCCTGAGATATGGGAAGACTGCTATCATGTCTCCCCTTCTTTTCATCAAACTAGACCTACCCAGTTTCTGCAATCGTTCTTCATTTATTTTAGCCTCCAGCCCCCTAATCATCTCTGTTGCTCTTCTCTGCACTCTTTCTAGAGTCTCCACATCTTTTTTACATCGTGGCGACCAAAAGTGAATGCAATATTCCAAGTGTGGCCTTTCCAAGGCCTTGTAAAGTGCATAACCACTTTGTTATGTCTTGGTAAGACCACATTTGGAATATTGATACTTGAGGAGAGAGAATAGGACTTCCAGATAACTGGTGAAAAGTAGGGAATGAAAATGGCCCGGCTGATCAAGTAGGCTGTGGGGTGACTAAGTGACAGCTTATTTGAGGGTGTTTCCCCACATTTTTCCCCTGTCAACCCCCCTCCCCCCCTTTTCCTCCTCTTCTATAGAGCGATGAGTGTCCTCAGCTAGGAAGCTTCTGCATTCTTCATTTTCATCCTGAATTCAGAGTTTGCTCTCTCTCTCTCTCTCTCTCTCTTGCTGTTCCGAGCTTTCAATCTATAGATCTCTTTCTCTCTCTCTGAGTTTCTTTGATAAAGCAGCAACCAAGCTTAAGGAGAGACGCAATTTTCTTGCTGGTCATACATCAGCCCTAAATATCAGAAAAAGCGCCCAGTTTCAGTCCTTGCCTGGCACAGGGAGAGGAACGATTTCTCGGGGAAGGGGTAAAGAGGAAAGGGGGGTGTTCATCATCATCATCATCATCATCATCATCACCATTATTATTATTATTATTATTATTATTATTATTATTATTATTATTATTATTAGGATTTAATGATTGATGCCAACACATGGAATTGCATCCCATTAGCAGCCGCCAGGCAGAGCAAATTCTCCATAAGAGGGAAGAACCCTTGGAGCAGAATAACAGAGCAGAATAAAGAGAGTTGGAAGGGATTGTTCTGACCCAGCTGCCCAAACACGACAAACCCTCTGCAATTGAATCAATGATTCCTTTATTCGGAGCGCCAGCAGCCCCGGCAAAAAGTCTCTCTCACTGCAGGCTAACAAGTCTGTCTGGCAGGGAGATGAGTAGTTGTCTGCCACACCTATTCATTCCTCCTCCCCCCACCTTTGATTCCCAGAGCTAGAGGGAGGCCTCACTAGCAACGGTGGCTCTTCTGTCCCAAGGACCGGCCCATAGATTTCCAATGCTCTCCTCTCCTCTGCCTTCTGCACATCTGCACGTCAGGCACTAGACCCAGCTGTTCCTCCTCTTCCTCATCAGCCACCTCCAGACCTCCTGGAGGCTGTTGACTCTCCATCTGAGGGCTGACAGATGGCCCAGGCTCCGCCCCCCCCCTCTCTCTCTCCCCCCCCCAGCTCCATTCCCTCTTCCCCCTTGGAGCTCTCAGGTTGCCTTGATGCTGACCCTGACTCCCACACCTCCTCCTCCTCCTCCTCCTCCTCTGATTCAGCTGCTGGAGGGGCCGGTGGGATGGGCCACAACAGGGACCTTGGAGGTCCTCTAGTCAATCCCCTGCTCAAGCAGGAGGTCCTATAATACCAGGAGTCTCCAACCTTGGAACTTGAAGACTTGTGGACTGGGAGTTAGAGTCCACAAGTCTTGGAGTATCCACAAGATTGGATACTCTTATTCCATACCATTCCAAACAAGTGACTGTCCAGTCTCTTCTTAAAAATCTCCAGGGTTGGAGCAGCCACAACTTCTGAAGGCAAACCGTTCCAATAATTAATTGTCCTTGCTGTCAGGAAATTTCAGGGCATATTCCAAGGGTCGCCCCATATAAAGAACATTGCGGCAATCCAGACGGGTGAGGAGAACGGCTGCCAACTCCATCTGGCTCCACAGAAGCTTCGGCTGTACATTTCCATACTTCTGAATTTCGTCTTCTGGAGAGGGGGGACATGGAGACAGGGCCTCGTGCTCCCCCAAATTAGCTGCCTGGTTTCTGGGAGTGCACCCCCAACCCCCAACCCCCCTCCCCCCCCCCCCCACACAGAATAATAACGCACATCCGCTCCCTTCTGAGACAGGCAGCAAAACCCATTCGGGGTCAGTGCACAAAGTTGTCGCCTCTCACAAAACCTGTGTTTGTGTGCAGAGCACGTGGCCTTTGCTTTTCAATCAAAATTGTAAATTATATTATATCTGAGGCTTTTATATTCCTGTAAGCCGCCTTGAGTCACCATGCATGGAGAGGCGGCAACATAAATTTCCTAAAATAATAAATAAATAAAATTGGGGCCTGAATTTCTGGGGCTAAGCCAGGCGGTCGTTATGTCAGTTGTGCCCGATTTTAAGACTTTTTTTTTTTTTTTTTGGCCACGGTTGTTGAGTGAAACATGCAGCTGCCCAGAGAATCCGGCTTCCCCCGTTGAGTTTGCGTGTCGGAAAGCCGTCAGTGGAGGTCACGTGAGGAGGATGAGGATAACGCTGCAACCATCGTTTTATTCATTTTTCACATTTTTGGACCCCTTGCCTCCTCCGGAGAGGGATTCTGGGCAGCATACGAATAGAATATTCCTGTAACGTAAAAACTGTATATGAAACCTTAAATGACCTCGTGATTAAGCTTTAAGCTCAGGGCATTCACACCACTCCAGTACCGGACTTTTCCTCCCCTTCCTTCCTATAAAGAAGGCTGAGCTCCGGTGGTTAGATGGCCCAGAGGTTGGTACAGGTAGTCCTCGACTTACAACCACAACTTCCGTTACTAAAGGAGGTATTTGTTAAGTGAGTTTTGCCCCCTTTTACGACCTTTCTTGCCACAATTGTTGTTAAGCTGTTAATTTAGTCACACGGCTGTTAAGTGAATCTGGCTTCCCCACTGACAAAAGGCCCCAGGACACAGCAACGGTCATAGATGCGAACCCGTTGCCAAGCATCCAAAGTTTGACCTCGTGATTGCCGGGACGTTGCAAAGGTCATAACTGCAAAAAACGGTCATAAGTCACAATTTTTCAATGCTGTCGTAGCTTTGGACTGTTGTGAGTTGAGGGCTACCTGTATCTGAATATAGATCTTTTTAAGATTCATATTTTATTGTGGTTTTGCTTTTTTTAATGCAGGCGAAATGTGACTGTATCCTGCAGATCCAGAGGCCGAGTGAATGTAGATGGGATTTCACATAGTTTGGCCTTTAAACGTGCAGGCCCATTCCAGCTGTGCTGACTGTGGCCCTCCTGCCTGGACGGCTTCTGACGCCCCCCCCCCCCTTTGCTTGTCTCCCTCCTTCCACAGAAGTGTCTGCGGCTGAACCCCGATGTCCCCATCTGGACCTCCAAGCAGCGCATCCTTTGCACCCTGAACCACAGCCTGAAGGACGTCCTCAACTATGGCCTCTTCCAGCCGGCCTTCAACGGCCGGGCGGGGAAGTTCCTGGATGAAGAGCGGCTGCTGAGGGAGTACCCCCTGAATCCGGACACCCCGGTCCCTTACCTGGAGGTACCTGCGGGCACGGCCCAGTTCAGGGGTGGCTCTGGGTCCCCTCCCCCGCTGGACTCACCTGCCCCGAATCCAGCAGGCCGCTTCTCCTGGGCTCAGCAGCTCTGCGGTGCTCCGAGGGAGGAAGGCGTTGAGAAGGGGGCTTTCCTGGTCGGGAGGTGCTCTGGGTGATGCATTCCTGGGAGACTGGAGGAGAGACCCCCCCCTCAACTGAAAGCCCAGGGAACTGGCAGTGCAAGGTCAGGGGTCCTGTAAGCAGAGATGGGGTTGTGGGGTCCTTGGTCCCCTCTGAGCTTGGTGGGCTTCTTGCAGATGTTTCAGGACCCAAGCTAGGTAACATCATCAGGGCTAGAAGGGGAGGAGGAGGAGGAGGAGGAGGAGGACTGCAGGGGTCTTGGTGCTCTCTGAACTTGGTTCTTTTCATGCAGACATTTCATGACCTAGCTAGGTAACATCATCAGGTTTAGAAGGAAGTGGGATGTGCAGAGGAGAAGGAGGAAGAGGAAACTGTGGGATCCTTGGTGCTCTCTGAGCTTGATTGTTCTTGTAAACATTTCATTACCAAACGAGGAAGGATCCTCAGTGCTAGTGATCTCCTAGATGGGTAACGCAAGGAAACCACCAAGCTCAGGGAGCCCCAAAGACCCCCCATTTCAACCCCGAGCTATAAATATTCCCCTTTAAAGTTGGGGCCATCCTGGGGCCAAGAGGGTTCATCTCTGGAGGATTCTGCAGTGTTCACAGTCCCCACCAGCCCATCCGCACAGACAGCTCAGGTGTCAGAGACCCTGCAGGAATCCCAGGCTGGGGGCCGGGAGGGCCAAGCCCTGCACCTGTGCACCCCACACAGCCTCCCCTGAGTCAAGCCAAGGTCCAGTTGTGCTGCCTTCAGCCGGAGCTTGAGGTGGGCTGCCCAGGGGAGCCAGGCTTCTGTCGCAGGGAAAGAAACTGGTCACCTGTCCAGGCAGGGCAGATCTCCTGGCAGAGGGTCTTGTTCCCGATCCCTTGTTTGGGAGGGGTGGGCTCTAAATGGATCTGCACCAACTGACACACACACACACCCCAGATGCTGTGGGGCCTCAGAGGGCCTCCGGTTAATTCTCCTGCAGGCTTTCAGCAGCTGCTAAACGCCCCTCTGCAAAACAGAATTTGCACTGAGCACCAGCAGGGCTGCCCCTTGGAGCTGTGTGGTGAGTTGCACAATCACAACTCTTGTTGCCAAGGACCGTGAGGGGCTGCCCCTGGCCGCAGCTGTGACTTTCTCCTTGTGCCCCCCCCCCACCTTCGCCCCCTTTCAAGCCCCTCCTTGGGAGGGAATCAATGGCTACTGTAGCCAAAGGGTCCCTAAAGGGCCGATCGTTAAGCACCGAATCTCTCCAGGTGCCAATTTCTTCTCAGATTGCCAGCTCTCAAAGGCCTCCCCGGCCCAGTGCGGGCTTTCAGTCCTGCTGCAAAAGGGCCATTTGGCAGCACCTTAAATTTAGGGAGGGAGCCCTCAGCAGGGAAGGCTGAGTGGAGGGTCTGGGAAAGAGCCTTTGAACCCCTCTTCTGCTCCAGCTGCCTTCTGAGATTTTGCCAGCCTCTGTGTGTCAGAGGGGTATGTTGTATCATATTTGCACATGGGAGATCTAAAATCTCGCTTCGCCAGGGGAAAGCTGAGCTACCGGAAGTAAATTCTGCAAATTAACCTTATGCAAGGACACCCAGGAGAAGCAGGGAGTGGCTCCATGTGCCAAGATCAAGATCTGAACATATGTGTCTCCCAAAAGCTTTCCCCCAACATACCTACAGTATCTTTGTTTATTTTGCTTTATTTCTCTCATTTACAAATTGTCCTCCGCCCAGATTTTTATCCTGTGAGGTGCACATCTTAAAATAGGACAAATATTATGTCATTTTAATAGTAGTTTCCAAACTAAGCTGTAGAGTCTAACAGAAGTGCCGAATAGGTGAATAGAGGAGAGCCAGGCTGGGTTCCAGACAGAAGAGTCAGTAACGCAAGAAAGTGTATCAGGGTCCAAGATGTCCCCCCCCCCACCCCAACTCCCCGGTTGCAAAGTCTCCTCGGCTGTTAATTGTTGCTTCCATGGATGAGCAGATCAGAGAGAGGGAGGGGGGGAGGGAGAGAAAGAGAGAAAGAGAATATGGATGATGGATGATAGGTAGGTAGATAAAGTTGATAGATTTATTTTATTGATTTATTAAAATTATATTCTACCTATCTTGTAGTTGCACAATTCTGGAAGAGACAGAGGGAGGAAGGGAGAGAGAATGAGAAAGAGATGATGATGATGATGATGATGATGATGATGATGATGATGATGATGATGATAGGGTAGGATAGCATAGCATAACATAACATAGAATAGAGAGAAGGATGAAAGATGGATGGACAGGTGGATGGACGGATGGATGGATGGATGGACGGATATAGAGAGGGACAGACAGACAGACTGGCTGAGGCATGAGAAATTCTGGCTCAGGGATTCTGGGAGTTGAAGTCCACAGTCTTAAAGGGTCCTTAGTTGCCCACCCTGGCCAAAGGGGGACCACAGCCTGGAGCCCTGTGTCCTTAAAAACGGCCCTGTTGGTTAGCTGTGTTTCACCAGCTGCCACCCTTGTTGGCTCACCCGTGTTGACCTTGGCCTGACCTTCCCATAGCCTTGAGAAAGGGACATTCGTGGGGGAGCCAGCAGTGGGGTGGAGAGCTGCAGGCCACGTCTGCAGCCGGCTGGGACGGTGTGATTGGTTGAATCAGCGGGTCAGCAGACTTTCCATTGACCAGCGGCCCAAATCTCTGGAGGCTCCAGGAGAGCAGAGGGCCAGAAGAAGCCCCGCATGGTGAAAGAGCCCAGCTCCGACTCTCCCGGGGTGGGCAGCCTTGGGGCCAGAGGGCTCCGCCGGAGACACGGGGCCCAATCGACGAAGGTTTGACCGATGCCCAGGCTGGCAGCTGATGCGTCTTCCTCCCTTTGCTTCCCATCCAGTTCCGATACAAGAGGCGCGTCTATTCCCAGCCCCTGTTGGATGACAAGCAGTTCGCCAAGCTGCACACGAAGGTAAGCCATCTCCTTGGGGGGGGGGTTGGGGAGGCAGGGGGTCTTCTGGCTGCATTTCGCAGCTCAGACTCTAGAAGTGGCTGCAAGCCTTGAGCTTCACCCCACTGGCCGGGGCCGGGAGGACGGTAGGCTGGGCTGAGCTGGGCAAATGCCCCCCGCCCTCTTGGAGGACCCAGGTGGGCCACACCTCCTGAGGCCGATGCCACCCAGCAGGTCAGGCTTTTCTTTCTATTTGCCCCCGAGGCTGGCACCAGTAACAAAAACGAGCAGGGACGGTCTTGCTGACTCAACCCCTGGCAATGCTGGCCATCTGTCTGAGGAGAAACATGGACAGGCCCCCCGTCTTTCCATTTCCCTTCCTTCAGGAGGCAACCCCCTGAAAAGGGCCCAACCCCCCTTGGCCAAGCAGGTATTTGGACCACCCAGGGACTAGTGGGAACGCTGAGCCAACTGGAGATAGAAATTGGCCAGCAGGATCCTTGGGCTCCCTCGCTTCTCACTTCTGTGAGCCCAGATTCTGGAGCTGCATAACCCCCACAGCTGCAAGGGACGGGGCTCTGAGAAGGACACTGTCTCTGGGGGTCCTTAGTGAAGGCAGGGGGCTTAAAGGTTCTCAGGACCCCCAAAGGTGCCTGGAGTTTCTGGTTTTTCTTTTAAGACGTTTCGCTTCTCATCCAAGAAGCTTCTTCAGCTCCGACTTCAGAACCGAAGAAGGCTTTATGGGTGAGAAGCGAAGCGTCTGGAAGGAAAATCAGACAGTCCGGTTGTCTTTTGGAGAAAGTGCCTTTGGGGCAACCATGGCCTGGATGATTGAGACTCTCCCGGGACCCTTTTCCTGGGCCCTGTCCTTGAGTGTGCCCAGTGTAGCAGAGGAACCTTATTTATCCCAGTTTGCTCACACAGCCTGGGCTCCCTTCCATGGAGACGATACTTTTGTATTGGGTTAAAATTGCAGAAATTACCAGGGAAAAACCCCGCTCCCAAACACGTCCCAAGAGGCCACAATTAGCAGTCACGCAAGGCAGGTTTTGCAATATCGTCCGTCCAGATACGCTAACTAGGATGGTCTTGGAGAGCTGATTAAACTCCTTTTATTAAAGGAGCTTATTAAAGAGACTTTTGTATCGATTTTGAATCGGTTGGCTTTCCACAAGGATGTTGCAC